>NC_058133.1:104895217-105043308 GCF_016433145.1 Gracilinanus agilis | reverse complement strand
GGGGGGGGGTGGCGGGGTTGATCCCGGGGGGATTTCAGAAGGATGAGGAAGGGAGGGGGAGGGGGAGAAAGAGGAGGCGGTGGCGGTGGAGCAGGGGTGGGAGGAGCCCAGCCGCACACGTGCGCTACGTGCAGAGCCGGCCGTGGCCCCCTCCCCTAGTAGTAGAGATGGGCCTGCTCTTCCTTTCCTCGAGAACCGAACACATACGAGTCCCAGAAAACAGGAAGTTGTGTAGGGAAAAGATCCTCCCTGAAATTGGGCATCTGGAAATCCTTCCCATTGGCCCGCGAGAAAATAAGGGAGGCGGGGGCGGCAATAGATGCCCCGATGTCCGAGGGGTTTGGCGCATGTTATGTCTGTTTCTCTGGACTACAGCGGCTGACCTTTTTATAACTGGGTGACACTAGCTGAGCCCAAGGCTTGGGGCATACGGAGATTCCTGGCGAGATACGGAGCCTAGCCACGGAAGGGCTATCACGGAGTTGGGCGAAGAGGATGCAGGCTGGGGTGGGGTTGCGAGTTGGGGGGGGGGTCCCGGAGACGTGGCACGACGATCAGGAGTTTGTTGGAGCCTCAACCACATCACGCTATCCCCGGTAACCCACCCTAGACTCGACCCGGACCTAGCTCCTTCCCTTACCTCCTCCCCCGCTCCCATCCCGCCTCCCCACCTTGGAGCTCCCACCCCCGCAGCGGTGCAGCCCGGCCCCCGGAGCACCCCGCTGGCCCCGGCCGAGACAATGCGGCCTGGGCCCCGCCCCCGGAGGCTGATGCGACCCCTGGCTCTGCCAATCACTGCCAGCAGCTAGGCTCTTTAAAAAAAGAAGATCCGGGTGTGGTGTGGCTGTCAGCTGGAGAAGGATCCCTCCGCACATGTAAACACACATCATAAAGGGCAAAGGGAACCCTGCTTTGAAAGGGGGAGGGGTCTGCTGTCTTAGGCCACTTCCCGTAGAGTCCCTGCAACCCCTTGTGCCCACTCCCCCAACCCAAAAATTCTCACTACCGGTGTTTGGACGTAGCTATCTCAATCCTTTACGAATGGAGTCCGGTGTTTTGAAGTTACCCTCCTCGCCATGTTGGAAATCGGGTTTGGGGAGCTCGAGGCCCAAGGATGAGAGGGGGCAGGGCTGTGGTTTTCTTAAATGCTTGTGGGCCCGTCTTTCTTGTGCCCTCCTTCCAAGGAAGAAAACTGAAAGCAAAAGTACAAATTAATCTCAGTAGTTAAAAGAATTATGAGTGCATCCTGAAAATCTGCGATGACCACCCTGCTTGTGGGCTCTCAGACCTCCACATGTTGCCTTGTTCCCTAGGTCCTGGAATCCATATTGCAAATCCTCGTGAGCAAACACTGATGCAGACCTAATTACTGTCTCCAAGTCTATTAAAGTTGTTTCAAATGCATGAGGATGTTATGATTAATAAGAGACGAATTCATCTATAAGCATTGTTGAATTATATTTTTTCTTACTAGATATCTTGTATTGAAACAGTTTTATATATTAAAAAGGAGGGGGGTACTGATTGATACGGAAAAAAAGTCTGAGGCCACTCCAAGATGGAAGACAAGGGAATAATGAAGCAGCAGAATTCAGCTTCAGAAATGGGCCCATTAATGTTGAGCATAAGGATGGGGATTCAGAACCCCAGCTGCTCCTTCTCTTAACCCCACTTGAGCATCCCTTGTCTAGTCCAGGAGAGGAGTAGGGTTTTGCCCCTGAGAGCTACTGGCCACCGGCTTTTAGAGAGATAGTGAGAAAAGAGTAGGCCTCTGATAGGGCAGGGGGCCAGTTCCCCTTGCAAAGAGCCAGTAGGAGAACCGTGTACGTTATAGAACTCTTTCTCCTAATTTAAGTCCTACCTTGGATTCAAATTAAAAATTCAAATTCAATGAAGGGAAGCATTTAGAGGTTTATGACACTTTAGATAAAAAAAAAGTGCCCTTGTTCTCTGGGAGAAGACAGTCTCAAGTGCATATCAAGTGCACCGGTGATATGGCAAAAAGTATATGCACATTCAGCACAGCGAGAAATGAGACCAGAGATGTGAGACTGGAGATGGAAGCCTTGGTAGGGTGGGCTTCCTGGGGTTGCACTGGAGGCAGAATGTTTCAGAAAAAGAACAGAAGATATCACAGGATCTTAGATTTGGAGATAGAAAGGACCTTAGGGGCTGGGCCATCTATTCTAACCTTTTCATTTTATACATGAGGAAACTAAAGCCCAGAGTTTAAGTGACTTGTGCCCAAAGAGGGCACAAGTCTAGTCTCCAATCTCTTTAATAGCTCTATTGAATATTCAAATAGTTGCTCATGGCCAGGCCATTGAACACTCTGAATCAGTTTCCTCATCTGTAAAATGGGAACAATAATACCTGAACTGCTTCCATCACAAGGCTATTGAGGAAAAAGTGTTTGGTAAACCTTAAATAGCTATATAATTCGGATTTAAGAACCAGTCATACTACTGCGGGAGGCTTGGCTTCTTTCAAGGTCTTATCTTACCCATTAGGAGTTCTGAGGTCGGCTCCTTACTACCCAACTCAAGAAGGCTCTAGAAAGCAGCAGGAGGCCAAGAGGGGATTTGCTGTTCCCGTATAAAGAGGAGATGGTACCCTCCGATTCCCAGGCCATCCCTTACAAAGATAGTGGGATGACAGTCTCGCTGCCCGCCCCCCCACCCCATCCCCCGCATCCTTCCGTGGCCCCGCCCTTCTGGGGACGGAAGGAGGCGGGGTCGCACAGCTCATTGGGGGAGGTGGGGATGCCGTGGGACTCCTTTCTCTCTCTCCGTGGCGGCGGAGGCGCACGGCGGTTAGGCGTACAACCGGCGACGACGACGACGACGGCTGCGGCGGCGGCGGCGTCGTCGTCGTAGTCGTCGGCGGCGTCGGTGAAAACCTTGGCCGAGGCTGACGAGCTGCTGTTGCTCGCGGGGGTCCGTGTTGGAGGTGTCGGTGTCGCCACTGCTGCTCAAGGTGTCGCCGCCACTGCGCTCTCGTAGGCAGTCGCGCCAGTCGCTGCCGTCTCGGCTGTGCTCTGTCCATCGGTCTCGGGCCCCAGCGCCCCGCTGCCCCCGGCCCCGCGCCGTCCCCGCTGATGGAGCCGGCCCTGGCGCTGCCCCCGGCGGGCCCCCGCCCGTCTCCGCCCGGCGCAGTCGTCGCCGGCCCGGGCCCACTGGGCGAGTTCTTGCCTCCGCCCGAGTGCCCGGTGTTCGAGCCTAGTTGGGAGGAGTTCGCCGACCCTTTCGCCTTCATCCACAAGATCCGGCCCATCGCTGAGCAGACTGGCATCTGCAAGGTGCGGCCGCCCCCGGTGAGTAACCCGCGACTGCGCGAGGACAGGCCCGGGAGGGCTGCGCGGAGGCGGCGGCTAAGGCTGCCGGGCCCCCGCCGACAGCCATCGGCAGGAGGAGGGGGACCGTGGGGCTGGCGGCTGCCTTCCGACGCGGCGGGGGGTGTGCGAGTGCGCGCGTGTGCATGTGAATGTGAGCGGCGGTGCCGGGGCGGGTCGGGGGGCGCACTTGTGAGGAGTCGGGGCGAGGAGGAAAGTTTTCAATATGGCGGCGGGAGCCCCTGGTCCTTTGTGTGGCGGCGGCGGCGGCAGCGGAGGCCCCGGGGCGGCCCTCACCTGGGCGCCCCACTCCGCCCCAGGGCCCCCTGACCCGGCCTCGGCCCCCCCACCTGCGCCCGGGGCTGCTCAGGGCTCCGCGGACCGCGGCTGCGTGCTTGTGTATGTGTGTGTGCGCGCGTGTGTGTGTATACATGTGTATGTTTTGGGGGTTGGGGGGCGCCTTGAGCCCCCATCGCTATTCCCCTCAATGTTGGGTTCCTGGGGCGGGGCACCCCATTTCATTTTCGAGGGGCCTCGTGTTTGGCAACATCTGACCATAGATTCCCCCCTAAATTCAATTCTTCCACTTCGGTGTGTGTGGGGGTCTTGAGTCTGAGGGGGGCCCCGCCCCGACTGTATGGTAATGGGAGCCTCAGACTTGGGGCCTAACGGCTGCAACGTTCAATGAAGAAAGCCTGAAACCCCCGAAAGAGTTGGGCGCACCCCTCCCCCCTTCTATACCCCCTCCCCTCCCTGGCCTGGGGGGGGACTAGACAAAGTTATCCTAGAGTGGCGGTTGGAGGGGCAGGGACCGTTGGGGGAGGGAGACCAACTGCCCTTCTTGCGGTTGTGGAGAGAGGGCCCTCTCCCCTCCCCCTCTCCCCCCAGTCCCTCCCCCGAACCAGCCTATCCCAAATTGGAGGATGAGGGAGAATCTGCTTTGTTTTGTTTATTTCTCGCCCCCACCCATCCTCCACCCTCTCAGCCCCTTCCCAACCAAAGCTCAGCTCTTTGTAATGACGTCTTTGAGCAGGAGGGTCTCCTCTCTTCCCTTCTTGATCCCTCCCTCTTTCTGCCTAGTACTATGCTTTGAAAAGATGTTTATTAGAAAAGGGGGAAAGGAGGGTTAGTGGTCATTGAGAATGACCCAGACATGGGAAAAACGCCCCCACCCCACCAAAAAAGGCCAAAATAAAGTCACCACCACATTTTCAATAGTTTCTTTTGCTCAAGTTTTTAAGAGAAGTTGAAATGCCTGTTTTTCTCCCACCCCTAATTTCTGGCTAGTTCATTTCAGTTGAGGAAATATCCTGGAAATGATGTATTTTTTCTAAGTGGAGTGGGCAAGAAGGGTTCTGGTGATTGAAGGGAAGTGAATTTTCTTTTAAAACTGAGGTAGTCCTGCCAAAGCCCACAAAAGACCCATCTTGTTGAAGTCATTGTTTTAATTCCTGAGAAGAAAACAAACTGATTCATTACTGTTTTGATTTTCTTATACTATAAGAAACTGGAATAGAAAGGGTGAATATAAAGTGTGCAGTTCTTCTAATAGTCAGAAAGCTACTGCCGTGGGCAAGTTCTTTAGGACCCAAATATGTGAGTGGCTAATGATGAGAGGCTATGAAGAGACCTGTATGAGAGGAGGCTGGGTTCCTGGGTGTTGTCCTCCATGTTGGCATTGTAATATACTACTATGGCTGGGCCAAAGCCCTTTATTTTTGACTTTCTTTTCTGGTCTTTCTGAACCCAGAAGATTGGGTTGCCTTAGGTTGGTCTGGTTACTTCTCTCAACTTGGTTCACATGTAAATGGAAAGTTGAGCAAAATAATGTAATTTTACTGTCTTTTCTTACCCTTAATGTTAGACAGACATGATGGCCACCATTTTGTATAGAGAGGAATACAGCCTGAGGAAGGATGTTAAGAGGCAGAAATAATTTATAAATGTAAACAAATCCTTTCTTTTGGAACCCATCTTTATGCTGGGGGGCTTGCTTCCTCCTTTGTTTAACAAACTCCTGTGCCCAATTGAAACTTGGTATTTGTTGTAAATTTGTTAATCTAACCACAGAAAGGGATTATATCCAGAAGTTGTAGTTCTTGAAGGAGGAGAGGTCTTGTTGGAACAAAGGTTTCTTGAGAAATGCCAGCAATCTTTGTTTTAGTAAAAGAGTTTCATTAAGAAAGCATAACTGAACAAGTGGTTTCAAAGAGTTGATACAGCAAACAAAATCTATATTAAATATTTCCATAGGTGATAAACAGGTTAGTCTTTATAGTAGACATCAATATTTTAAAATATAGAGTTCTTTGGAAAATAAGGAAATATTGAAAGGGTTGGGTATGAGTTGTAGTTATTTACACTTTTGGGGGGGGAGAAGAGCAGAATAAAAAGCATTTATATGATTTTATTTTGTTATTACCTATGTTTGTACCTCAAGTCACTGGGATTGTATAATCAACTACCATAACTTCTATGAAAGAATTTGAGCTGGATTTCTGGAAACTTTGGAGTGGTTGAGGTTTTGGTTATCATATACTGGGTGTTTATTCTGAAGTTTATATGAAAATGTGTCAAGTATAGCTGTGGTTGGAACTAATACTGGTTTTGAATGTGTTTGCCAAAGTCTAGTTGTGGAAGTTAAAAGAAAAACAAATTATCATATAATTTAAGCAATATCAATAGTAGTGTGAAATAACCAACTTTTATTTTTTGCTCTTAATTTAGATTAAAATAGTTTTTAAAAAGAAAATTTTATCTGTTGCCTCCCTAGTTTTCTTACACTAAAGCATCCAATTTTATTTTCAATGTCATGTTCATATTCATACATTTTCTTTTAACCAAGCTAAATAATGCATGACTTACCAGTATGCCAAAGTTTATTGATGTTTTAAACTCAGCTGCAGTTATTTTAAATCTCATCTGCCTTCAAATTGGCTATTTTGTCCAGATCTGCCATTGATTTCAGCCAGGATTTCAGTCAGGATATGTTTGGGGGGGGGGACAGGACAGTGTGGTTTGTAAGTGATAATCTAAATTTGTACCCCCAAGGCCAGAATTCTCCCTTAAGCATCCCATAGTCCTAATTTAATTAAGCTGTGTTTGGTAAAGATATGTAAGTACATATAAGATTGGCTCAATAAGGTGAGGGGAATGCTATTATAGATTTGTCATTATAATTTGTGTGGATCTTAACTTACTTTTCACCTGCATTTCAAGGCATTGTTTTGCCTATATGTGATGATAAGGAGAACATTCTCCCTAGTTTTCTGAAAGGAAGGAAAGGGGAAGAGAAGCCCAATTTTGTGTCCCTTTATCGAGGAGTTGATTCTAAATGCCTAGTTGAATGAATTTTGCCTACCTCATAGGCTTATGGTATTTTGTGTTTTTAACCTCTGAATCCTCCTGAGTTCCCTGGTTCACATAAAACCTTTACTACTGCATCACTGTATTTGTCACCAATTTCTGACTAGCTTTGTATGTTTAATGTTCTTGTACCAGAGCCTACAGACTAGAATCACCCTTGGCACTTAGAATGTGTTTACTGTAGTTTCCCATAGAACTGGAGGGGGAAGAGATCTTGGAATACTCCTTTTCCCAGTAGCTAGGCAGAGAAACATCTATCTTATCTTGTCTGTCTCTGTCTGTCTGTCTATCTATCTATCTATCTATCCATCCATCCATCTAGCTATCCATCTATCCATGCATTTATTATTTATTTTGGGCCTTGAAGCAGGGCCTCTGAATCATTTTATTCTACTTTGTTTGAGGGAGGTGGCTATCTTAAAGAATTTCATTTAATCAAGTCATCTAATTTACATTTGGCTATATATTTGGCTTTAAATTTGGCAATTGATTGGTCTTTGAGTCACAATAACATCCAATAGAATTGTAAGTAAATTGTTGAAGATCCACAATGAGAAATTAGTAACCTGAGTAGTTTTGCAAATATGAGAGTTAAAAACTTAAAATTTCTTTACTCCCTAAGAGGTTTCCTTTCCTATATTTAGATGATTTGTTGATAAAACATGCAGTGTGAACCAGCATATTGGTCACATAACTAGAACTAAATTTGCAAATCTTTTAATAGTGCCTCCATGTTAAAGCCAGTGTTTTTGAATTGCTTCTTTGTTTTAGACATTGATGGTAGGACTCAATGAACTGTTAAAAAAAATTACAGAAAATTATTAACCCTTAGCATCACTTGTTCCTTGTTTCTTAATTAGGTTTAGAGTACTTTCTTTTTGTTCTGTGAAAGCTGAATACTTCCAGTTGAGTGGCTAATGATTAACTCCCCAACTCCTCTGTCATTTCTGTTAATGGTTTTTGAAGCCATTAAATTTGGGATTTTCTAAGTATTACCAGACACAAATTTGCTACTCATAAAACTTCCTTAAAAAGGACCAAAAGTGTATTCATTATATAAATTACTAATTTCTTTAAATTGAACTTGACTAATTTTTTGTAATGAGATCTTTTGCAGACTGTACAACCTTGATTGCCTACTTAATTAGACTGCTTTTAAGATTCTCTAGAGAAAAGGAAGAGCAGTTAGGTTGCCAAGTGGGTAGGGCACTGGGGCTTGGAGTCAAGAAAACTCATCTTCTTGAGTTCAAAATAGGCCTTAGACACACTTAGAGACTTAGATTAGCAGTATGACCCTGAGTAAGTCACTTCACCACCCTGTTTGCCTTGGTTTCCTAATCTGTCAAATGAACTACAGAAGGAAATGGCAAACTATTCCAGTAATCTTTACCAAGAAAACCCCAAATGGGTTCATGAAGTGATGGACACAGCTGAAAAACAAAAAGAGAAAAATCATATTGGAAGAAGTAAAGCCATAAAAATGTAATTCGGTTCCTTATATTGCAGTCCCTCTATGTATTCTACCTACCAAATATCAAATAAGTTGTAGAACCACTCTAAGTTGGTAAGAAAAGTTGGGAATTGCTTGCATAAGGTATAGAACCTACTTTCTTTTGGCCCGCAAACTATAGAATGTGGCCTGGCCCCTGTACTAGCCTAAAAATAGGCTAGGTTTTTTATTTAAGCCTGTGTCCAAGTAAGTGATATACTAAACTCAAAACATTTTAGACACTTCAAATTTAAAATATTTCATTATTTGGCTTTTCATCTTGTCAAAATGATAGTGTTAATTCAGTTCTTGGAGCTACTTCTGGCTTTAGATGAAATCAGGAATGGACTTCAGAACTTACACACACTGTAAAGGAATTGTCTCCCTTACCCAAATGATGTTAATTCCTGGAGCCCTAGAGACACTGTTGAGGCGTTTTGTTCTTTTTTTTTTGAAACTCCTTTGGGCTACTTCCATAATTTTGGGTGTCTATAAATTAGGAAGTGCTTTGGATGATTTGGTGTCTAATGAAATTTCTGTGTTCTTTAAAAAATAATGATTAACATGGGAGAATTGAATTTACTACAAAGTCATTTTAGTTTTAATAAGTGCCTTTAATTTAGTCCCAACTGTGTTGTTCTTTGACTAAAGAAAATTTTGAAAACTGTTAACTATTCTTGTAAGGAGCACTTGATTTGAATCAGACTTTGCTTTGACTCCTGAGACCCTGACACCTACTGTTTATTTGACCGTGGAAAAGTTACTTTTAACACACTCTGCATTAAGTTTCCTTATATGTGTAATAAGAGGTAAGGGATTGAACTAGATGTAGATGGTCTTTCAAAAAGTCCCTTCCCTCTAAAACCTATGATTTACATTTTACAGCTTTTGAGCTTCATGAGGGCAAGGAGTGGCTCTGCTTGCACAGTCTTGAATTTAGTAGAAGCTTAATGTTTGATCAATCGATCCTATGACTCATTTTTTACTTTTACCTGACTATGAAAAATTTCTGCCTCTAATAGTAACTCACTCAGAGTTTTAAGGTGATAACTTGTTTTTGTTCTGTCAACTAAGTTCAGTATGAATTAATTGAGTGTGAATTAATTGTGTGGTGTTTAGAACCAACAATGAACAGATTTTACTTAAGTGCATCTGTGTGTTTTAAAAATTGTTCAAACACCAAGTTGTTCAATTTCTCTAAAAGAAGTATCACCATTTAAATCTATAGGTCTTCTGATGGTACTCACTGATACCAAGATTTTTTTTTTTTTTGACAGATAGTAGTTTCCTTGATTGGAGGAGAATACTTTCTCCATTTTCCCCCTCTGCCAGAAGAGGAAAAATTTAGAGAGAATTTGATGCTTTTGTATTTCTCCTTAAAATTAGAGGTATTGAGATTTAGTAGAATGGAACTTGGAGGGGTGGTGGTTAGCCATTGAAAGGAACTTGACTGGAAATTCTCACTTTCTGACAATGTGAGGGTTGGAGGAAGGCAGTATTAGAGTGGACAAATGGTCTTTTGGTGCCAAATGCAATTATTGAATTAAAATGGAAGAAAGAGCCTGAGAGTAAAGTGGCTTTGCCTTTCTGTTGTTTGTTCAGTTGTTTCAGTCTGGGTAACCTCGTTTGGTGTTTTCTTGGCAAAGATACTAGAATGGTTGGCCATTTCCTTCTCCTCCATTTGACAGATAAGGAAACTGAGGCAAACAGTTAAGTGACTTACCATGGGTCACATGGCTAGATTTGAACTCTGCAAGATGCATCTTTCTTAACCCTAGGCCCAGTACTCTGTCCACTGTGCCATCTAGCTGCTTCTCTCTACCTAATAGTGAATAGTAAGATTTTTCAGAATTGAGAATTGAGTCTACTGTATTTAGTAGATGAAGAACACGTGCCTTAGTCTTGAGCTACTACTGTATCCATTGTCTTTATCTTTGGAGAAAGTTCATGGTGTTCAGGACAGTTGTTGGACCTTGCATGTCAGCTCATTATTGTAGCTAATAAGCATGTCACCCTGACTGGGAGGGAAATTCCTTTAATGAAAATTGGCATGATATGTTTGTTCTATCCTTTTCCTCATCTTCTTTTATCTTTGGGATTATCCAGGCTTTTCTTTTCTTGGAGTGTTTTAAGTATTTTAAGTAGAACTGGATAATGAAAAAAAAAAGCAAAATAATAAAGATTTTCTTGTTCACTTTGATTGACTGGGCTACATCACCTTAATTCGGCTTTCTTGGACTGTTTAAAAAGCCTTTTTAATAGTGCTCCCTGCCTCAACTCTTCCAAAATTCTATCAATTCAAATCAACAAGCATTTATTAATAGCTTACTATGTGCAAGATATTGTGCCAAGTGCTAGGGATACAAAGGCAAAAAAACCCCCAACAGTCCTAGCTTTCAAGAATTAGACATTGATGGGACATGGTAAACAACTGTACAAACAAGGTGTAAATATATATATATACACACACACCCCTATATCTATATGTATGATTCATATATATGTATGATATATATATATAACCTTAGAGGGAATGCACTAATATTGTGGAAGATTGGGGGGAAGTTTCTTGCAGAAAGTAAGATTTCAGCTGAAATTTAAAGAAAGCTTCAAGCCAGAGATGAGAAAAGGAAGAATATTCTGAGCTTGATGGATATCCAATGAAAACCTCAAAATGACTTTACTAAAATACAGATCTGACCATGGCATTCCACTTGAATAAACTTCATTGACTCCCTGTTGCTCCAAAGATAAAATATAGAAACTCTTCTGTTTGGCATTTAAGCCTTTTCACAACCTGACTGTACCTTAGCAGCATTAACATATATACATTTTCCCCTTTTTTACACTCAGTGGTGTGCCGTTGGCCTTTTTTACACATATTTCATCTTGTGCTTTTGCACTATTTCCCATGTCTGAGATATATCTCCTCCTTTTTGCCTCTTAAAATCCCTAATTTTAAGACTTAATTCAGGCATACCCCCTTCTTGTGCACACAGCCTTTGCTGATTTCTTTATCTCCCTTCCCCCAGTTCCTAGTGCTTTCTCTCTCAAGGTGGCCTTTAGTTTATACATAAACTGCTGTATATGCTTATATTATTACTCCCCTAATACAATGTGAGCTTGAAGATAGAGGTTGTTTTTATTTTTGTCTTTGTATCCCTAGTTTCTGGTACATACTAGGTTATTTAAAACTTATTAATTTACCTGGAAATAATATTTTTAAAGAAATGTCAATGTTTCTTTGTTGGTCTCTGGACAGCAATTGAGTTTTGGTACCTCTTTTCTCCCTTCCCCTTCCATCCCTTGCCTTTATTTTCTCCCTCAAATGCAAACAGTACAGGCTTATACTGACTATTACACATTTGTTGCAGGTTTCAATATTCAATAGAATTTGTTTAGAGTTGATATATACATACAGAATGTTTACTAGGATAACTTTCACTTAAAAAGATTCCTTTTTTTAGGTTCATAGAATTTTGAATTGGTACTAAACTTTAAGATCAAGTTTCAGTCTTATTTTAACTGAGTTGGCCCAAGACAGGTCACATGACTTGTCTGGGGCCACATGGAGTTTAGTAGCTGAATTGAGTTTTGCAAGCAATTCTCTACTATTTTGTTTAGAGACTGTCAACAATCTTACTGATAGGAAACCATTAGGCATGAGGTCTTTTAATGATCGAGTTGGAATTATAAACTTTTGAACTCATTTGATTTTATATTGCTGCTCTCCCTGTGTGGTGGTGGTGGTGTTTTGTATTGGAACATTTTGTCTTATATTAATCTCATAAACCAATGATTTAAAACAACCTACATTTCTAGGAATTGAAGAAGCCCTATCTAGGGTGACTGGGGAATGCCAGGTTCTCAAAAGAAGATAAAGGCCTTGTTTTTTCCTTTTAATTCTAGCATTACCTTGGATCAAGTCTCCTTCATCTGCAAATAAGGATCAGGCACCAACTGGAGCTGTTGTCCAGATTAATTAATTGGTGATGGGAGAAGGATTAAGATCCAAAGCCTAACTTGTGCATTTTCTTTTGTATGTGAAAATTTATAATAGTTAGAGAATGCTTTTTAAGCTAAGGCATACTAGATGTCTGAAAGGCAGATCATTTTCTTTTATCCTTCAAAAACATGCAAAAGATGGCATTATAACAAATACATTAGAGGACGGAAGGAGAGGCAACAGAGTTTTACTTGGAAAGAAGGAAGCAACAGGATAAGGTCAGATAGATAATTTTTCCATAAACTTTGCAGAATTTATGGAAAGGGGAGGAGAAGATATTGTTCTTTGTGTTTGGTAATAGATTTGGGGTAATAATCGTTGGGTATTTATTGAATTTTCAAATGATTTTTCATGCTTAGCCTGATTAGGATAGGCTTTAGAGAATCAAGCCTCCCCATATATCCCTGAAAAATCTTACATGGAAGGTATGCTTCATTTACCTTTTGTTCAATTTATATCTAACCCAGTTTTGAAGTGGGAGGATAATAGAAAAGCAAGATCATATTGGAGACGTAACATTCTAAAATTCATATACCTTTAAAAACTGCTAAGTGGAGTTCAGTAAACATATTTTGTATTCTTGTCCATTTGCCCATTTTGAATGTCTGGTAGATGAGCACTCCTTTGCACAGCCACTAAAGTTGGCCTGAGTTACATTTGAATCTCTACATTTTCAGTTTCATTTGAGAGCAGTCTTCTTATCCCAGTTTGTCATAGAATAGAACTTGTGTTGACTTGATAAGCAGCATATGAAGGACCCTGAACTTGGAATAAAAAGACTGGTTTCAGCTCTCCCTGCAAGGAGCTGCAATTTTAGGCAAGTGTGAACTTTTTCTTTGAACTTTTCTCCTGTATAGTGAGGATAAAATCCCCTGAAAGGCTTCTCTCTTGAGATTTTTTCCTCATGTTTTTTTGTCCATAACTTGCATGTATACATACAGTTGTTTGAACATTGTCTCTCAGTAGAAGGGCAGGGAATTGTCTTCATATCCTCTGTACATCCCCTGGCACAGAGTGTTGGACTAAATAATCCTAATAACTCAAGTTCAATTCATCAAGCATTAAGGACTTTATTGCTGAGTGTTGGGGGTATAGAACGGAAATGAAATAGTCCAAGGTTGAGCTTTGAGTCTACTGAGGGAAAACAGGCCTGTATATGATGAGTAAGGTGAAGTCAGTGAAAGATAGTTGGAGACAGATTGTGAGGCAAGAGAGAGCCAGCCTGTGCTTTGGGAATGTGTCAGCTGTGTAGAAGATGGATTTGAAGATGGGAGAAATTAGAAGAAGGGGAACCAGTTGAGAGATTATGAATTCCTTTTGCCTCTTTTTAAAATCCCAGAATTTAGAACAGTCCTTGGCAGCACAAGTCCATGACAGGTAGGTACATAATAAAATATATGTTCCTATTGACTAGGAGGCCTGGTGAGAAGTTATTAGGACTTGAATGAAGGATGGTTAGGCCATGTAAATGGGGAGAAGCAGAATCAACTAGACTTGGTAAGAACTGGAACTTGGATGATTTTAGATGAGAAGGAATAGTGAGTAATTCCAGTTTCTTTGGAGGTGTCTCTTCTTTTGTGTCTATGCTGGGCCTAGAGTCAAGAAGACCTGAACTCGAGTTCAGCCTCAGACACTAGCTGTGTGACTACTTAAAAGCTAGTGACTGAGCTGCTATTCCCTTCACCTTCAATTCCAAAATGCAGATGAAACAGGCATCACAGACAGATCTCTATTCTTGTCCCTTCTTCCATATGTGACAGCCAGGTGGAGAGATATCCAGACATCCAGACATGATGCTGGGAAATAGTTATTTGTCCTTCACTTAAAGACATCTGTCAAGGGAACCAAGCCAATTTCCCTTTTGACTAGCTCTGTAGTGTTAGGAAGTTTATTCTTGCTTGGAGCTTAAAAATCTCCCTTTTCTCTTAGCTCTATAATCCACAGAACATCCCTTCTGGAGTACTTTCTTTTGGTGTGAACTTTTCCCCCCTTTCAGTTAATGAATGTCTTTGAATTAGAATACTTCTTTCTAGACATATCCTAAGCACTAATATCACTGAAAATTATTTCTTATAATCTTGCAGCAATCAGGTCCAGACAATAAAACCCAGGTTTCTGTTCCTAACTTTTCTTTTGTTGTGTGGCCATAGGTTTTTAAAAAAATTTTATATCTATATCTATATATCAAACAATCCTTGCCCCACCCTCTTTGACCAAGGTATTTTGAAGCAATCAGTATTTTAGGTAGTTTAAGCTGTTTAAACCTGGTAAATTTAAGGTGCTTCAGTGAGATGCAGAGGAAAATTTTGCTGGAGTCGGGGGACCTGGGTTCAAATCCCAGCTTCTTATGTTTACTACCTATATGACTTCGGATAAATCTCTTTAACCTCTTTGGTTTTCAGTTTTTATCATTTGTAAAATGTGAGGATATTGACTTCAGGGGTTTCTTCCACCTCTAGAAATCTCCACCCCCCTCCCCATTGTTTAAATTTGCTTTGTTGAGTGTTCACTCATTTCTAACAGGTTCTACCCATCTATTATGACTTTATGACCCAAGTTTTTTATTTAGGTTAAACATCCTTGGTTCTTTTAATCAAATCTCATGACATGGACTATGTTCTTTACCATTCTGTTCTGTTCATCATTCTTCTCTGGACAGCTTTAGCTTAAATGGTGTCTTTAAAACTGGAACTATACATGATACTCCAGTTGAAGCCTGACAAGGATAGAATAAAAAGGGCCTATCACCTCCTTATGCTTGGATATAATGTCTCTCAAAGCAGCCCAAGCTCACCTTTTTGACTTCCTTAGCTTATTGAACTTGTAGTACACTTAAGACTTTTCAAGAATTTTTCCAGAACTGATACTTCCCTTCCCTTAATCTACATGCAGCCCAAGTACCATACTTGCTACTTTAAATTTTTTCCATCTTTTGCCGGTTGCACAGGCTTTTCCATATACTTGAAATGTATTCCTTAATGTAACCTTGGTGGATCTTCAATGCCTTCAACCCAGCCCTCATGAGAAACTTTTTTGGAACCTCTTATGCTGTCCTTCTGCAGGTTATCATATGCATACTATTTTTCATAGATATCATTTTCCCTAGTTAAAAAAGAATCTTTTTGAGGGAAGGAACTGTGTCATTTTATCCTCAGCACCTTGCATATAGTATCTTGCCTCATAATAGGCAAATAATGCATATTAGATGTTTGACTAGTGACAGGGGGAAAGATGATTTCTGTCATGCATTTTGACTCTTAACACTTAAAAGGCTGGTCCCACTGATAATTCTGGAGTGTTATGAATGGAATTGAATGGAAATGATTTAATCTGAGGTCACCTTTTCCATTGAGAGGCTTCCTTGGTAGTGGATACTCTAGAGGGGATGAATTTTCAGATATGGGAAAGGGTAGGAGGGGATTGTCCTTAGTGGGATTAGGAGCAGTAGGAGCTGTTACTCTGGTTTACCCAGCCTTCTTTTCTGGTGTCCCTTCCCATTTTTCCCTATGTCCAACATATGAAATGCCCATGCTTGAGATAGAAACTACATTTGTATGTCTTGCCTAGTATAGTGCCTTGAACATGTTTGTTGAATTAAATTTAATCTAGTATAAAATTTTTGTGATTCCTTATTCTTTGGGTGGGGAAAGTATTTTTCATATTTGTTTTGAAATTCTAGGATGGTCTTATAGTATTTGAGCCATTGCTAATTAAAATAGTAAATTGGGGCATAGGTGTAGACTAGATAGTTAGGAGTTAGCTAAGCATTTGCTTTCAATTCAGACCTACTATTGACAAGCCTCAGGTAAAGGATTCTGTTTTGTTGAACTGTGATTATATTTGGCCATGTACCAGTATTTCATACATAAAGGATTTTATGGTAATGATTTTTTAGTTTCTTATATACATAGACTATATATGACTTTCATTAAAATCTGGGTGATACTATAATTTTGGAATTATAGTATTTAACCCTTTTTTAATCCTGAGACATTGTTTATAGATGATAAGTAACCTGTGAGCCAGGTATATTCTTTTTTGTCATTATTGATCATGGATTTAATTTGAGAATAAGTGCTGGCCAGTACAAATTATAAAATAGTTTAATAGATAAGTATAGAAAAAGGCATGTAGCAAATTACAATTAGGCCTCAAGTATGACTTTAAGATTGATTAAACTTAAATCCATAACTGATCAACTGATTTATCTGTCATCTCAAACTTTTCAAACTAGAGGACTAATCTTAAAACTCTTGGTCAGAATTATAAAGTGTTGAATAGACTGGTATATTTGTCCCGTGTTTTAAATAGTCGGATGATCTAAAAGTGATAATGGAGTTAGTTCTCTACTAGCATTTTAGATTTGAACTCTAGATACACAGTTCCCATTTTATCACTTGTAGTTAAGCTACCATATATTTGCATTTGTAATATTTAAGATTATCATTGTAATAGTGATAGAATCATAGAATCCAGAGTTGGTATCAAGAATCATTTATCTAATCCCTTGTTTGAAGCACTATTCTTCTCTTCTGACACCATTGATTGATAATTTATCTAATGGTTGGTTTTATGTATGCCTGCAGGTAAATGCATGGCCACTGATGTCACTTTCTGATAGCCAAATATATAGTAATGGTTCAGGAGATTTCATTCAGCCTATGAAACTTGGGGTTTAGATTCCCATAGTAGTTTTTAATCTGGTTGTATTAACTGACATGCAATTGAAATCCCACTTATTGAACTAATACAGAATCCTTTTTGCCCTTGTCCTGATTTGGAATGTCTATAAGAAGTGACTTGATTTCTGTAGTCTTATCTGCTTATAAGTCACCTGCTTATAGGCAGGAAAGGTGTTTACAAATCTAATAAAATAAGGGTGTGGGTGTTTAATTTCCTTGGCTTTATCTCTTCAGCTAGGTTTGGGTACTGCTGAACAACATGTGCTGGCAGAATTTGATTTCATTTTCTTTGGAATATTCTCAGCTAGGTGGTGAGGATACAAAATACAAAAATACAAAATAAAGAATGAAGCATTGTTGACTCTCAAAGAGCAAATATTCTAATTAAATTAATGGATGCTATCTTTGCTTTTGCCCTATAATCTTTATTGTTACAAAATTTTCCCAACAGGCCTAGAGTTAAATGTTTAGAAAATGCAGTGTAAAACTACTTTAAATAAATTAAATCCTTTCAAAAAATGCAGCAGCAGCATTGACTCACAACTCAATTCAGAGCCAAGCTGATCAGTTAGAAGGAACTATGTTAGAAGATCTTACGACATTGCTTTCTCCTTTCATTGGCAACTGTGCCCATAGGATGGGGGATTTGAGTTGTATGATCAAGCTCTAACACTTTTTTAATTCATTTTATGCTTATGTCCATGCTTGATTAACTTAGTTTTTAATATTCGAGGAAGTCAGCCCATTCAAATTGATAATCTTACCTCATTCAAATAAAGATGATTGTTCAGTAATGAAACACTACCTATTTTACTTTTTAAAATAAACCTTTTGGGGATCCTTCTTGTGAACTTGTAGTGATCCTTCTAGTGAACTATATGGCTACTCACAGTTCTGTCAAACATCAGGATATATTGTTTTTTTCAGTCAGCAAAAAATCTGCCTACTGCTTGAGAGCTAAAAAAAAGAACTGTCATAAACTAAAAACTAAAAAAAAACAACAACACAAAATTGTCACAAACATGTATAGTCAATCAAAAAATTTCCATGTTGGCCATGTCAAAAATTTTTTGGCCTCATTCTGTACTCTTGTTCACTTTTATCAAGAATTGAGAAGCAGGTTTAATCAATAATTCTTCTTTATTCATGGTTGGTCATTACATCAATCAAAGAATTCCTGATTCAAAACTTTATTTTTAACATTAGTGTCATTGTATAAATTAAATAAATGAAACAGTCAAATGGCACACAGTATAATTGAGTGTTGGGCCTGGAGTCAGGAAGACTTGAGTTCTAATGTGACATCAGATACTTTCTAGCTGTGTGACCCTATGCGAGTCACTTCACTCTGTTTGCTTTAGTTTTTTCAACTGTAAAATGAACTAGAGAAAGAAAGAGTAAACCTTTTCTAGTATCTTTGCCAAGAAAACCCCTAATGGGGTCTTGAAGAGTGGGACACGACTAAAACCACTCTTTAATATAAATTGTTTTCCTGCATTTTTCCCCTACTTAATATCCAGCATCATTAGATCTACAAATCTTTTTCTGAAATGGTTTCTCTGAAACCATCCCCTTCATCATTTCTTAAAACACAGTAGCGTCATCACATTTATATACCACAATTTATTCATTACTCAATTTATGGACATTCTTTCAGATTCCCATTCTTTGCAATTTCAAGATTTATAATTTTGCAGATCCATAGATTTGTTTTTCTTAGAACTCCTTTCTCCCCTTAATCTTGCCTTCATTCTTTTTTTCTTTTCTCTTTTACTTCCTATCTCCCTGTTGAATAAAATATGCATATATTTATTTTTTTCTTTCAGGAAAAGCTTTTCAAACCAGTCATAGCCAGGAGAATTCCATTGAAGTCCACCATGGGGAATTTTGAAAACTTGAACTAACAATGTGTTTACCAAGCATAAGGGAGAATACTAAAGTAACATTCTTAATTGAGGGAATATCCAAAATGATGGTGAATTTTACTTTTTGTTAGAAATTAATTATAATGTATATTAAGGAGGTAAGCTAGCCATAGTGAGAGCTGATCTTGAACTCTAGAAGATTTGGGTTCAAAACTCGCCTTTGACACAAACTGGTTGTGACCTTGGAAGAGTCAATTTAGCCTCTAATACTTAGGCAACTCTTTAAAAGACTTAAGTTGCAGAGAAGGTGCCGACTGACCTGCAGTGGTAGAGGAAGTTTCCTTATCCTTATTCCTTATTGTTACTTTTACCACGTAGTTTTCTGGTACTGTATTATTTGTGTAGAATTTTGTTCATGAATTGCTTAAATTCATTTTACTGACAACCATCTTAAACTCATATAATTTTGGAAAGATTTCCTACTCTAATCCTCCAGTCTATTTACTTTAGTTAGAACTATACTTAAAAACTCCGCCCCAAATGTAGTTGAGCAAACATTTGAATGTACCTTAGATGTATGACACTGTCAACCTTGGGATCCAAAGATAAAAAAAAATTCCATTTCTGTTCTAGAGCTGATATCCTAATGAGGAGAGGGAGAAAGGTAAAGGAGACATTTAAATACCTAAGTACAATACTTGGGAGAATATAAGGGCAAAGGAGACATTACTGGGAATCAGAATGATAAGAAGGATAAGATGATATTTTTGTATTATGTTTTAAAGGAAGAGATGTTTCAGCAGACTGTGACTGTGTAGGAAATTTATTTTCCCATTTGTCTCCCAGATTCAAAACCGAAGTGCTCTGTTCATCTTATTTGAACATTCAACCCATTTTTTCTTTTTATCAATTCTCCACAATCTCTCATCCATCCATTAATTCCCTTGGCTTTAATCATTCTGACACTACCTCAGTCTTGGCAGTTGTTACCTTCTGCTTGGACTAGTATAATAGACTCCTAATTTTCTTATAGCTTTCCATTTTCTCCATTCCAAATAATGTCAGATTTTTCTAATGAAGAGGTTTGGTCATGTTTCTCCCTAAAATAGTAGTTCTCATTGCCCCATGGTATAAAATAAAAATGTCCATAGTGCTCAACAATCTGACTCTTGAGCTACTCTTTTAGCCAGTCACTATTTCCTTTTAGACTGTTCTAGGTTCTAGCTCAAGTACACTATTGTTTCCTGATAAGATCATGTGTTAAACTCACCTGTACTGTCCTTTCAAAAATGACTTGTCATTAACAGAAATCCTCAACTTAAAGAGGGACAGATTTTAGGGGAAAGATGTGTTTAAATGGGTTCCTATTGACTTGGAGATGCACATAGGATATCTAAGTAGGGTCCAGCAGGCAGGCAAGAGCATAGAATAGATATTGGGACTGGATATATAGTATAGGAGTCAAGAATGGATGAGATTTCCAAATTGAAGAGTAGGTAGTAGAGATGTTGAGGCAGCAAGCCCCTTTCTAGAGGTTTGGCAGTGAAAGGGAAGGGGGGTAGTGGGAAGAGATAGGATGTTTGTATGGTTCGTAGTTTTTAACATTCTTTTTTATTTAAATTAGGGCTTGATAGTATAACCTTAATATTACTTTTGATAATGAATAGTAATTTTCTAGTTATGTGGAAAAACATAATGGAATTAATATTTAAGTAAGTAGTATTTTGCCTATCATGAATTTTTTTTAAGTTCTATGTAACAGTACAACTCAGTAACAAAAAAAGCTGTACTTCATTATAATAAATCAATAGCCATGGACAGTTCAGTAGAAGAGTGTCCCATGTGGGTAGTTTTCAGTTTTTAGGGGTGGGTTCAAATGGAAAGACTTGATTTGGAAAGCTGGTTTCCTTTACAATAACTTGCTAAGTTTACTTTCTCTAAAATAGTTGTCATTAGTTCCAAAAATTCTATATTAAAAGTTCTATATTAAACACTTTAAAAATAGAACATGCTGAAATAGAGGATAAAATTCTATAAGATTCAGTAGAAGAAATGGGGGACTAATAAATAATAATTTATAATTAAATATAAGCTTGACCCTCACCCCCTTTCATATTTCATTATTGTTAAAACATTTTTGGATCATTGGTGTGCTATTGTATGGGTTACTCTTTAAAATTCTTTTTTTGAAAGTCAGGTTCATATTTATAAGCAGCTTGTATCTGTAAAATCAGAAGTAAATATTTTTTTTTATTCTTAGATACAAATATCTCAGAAACCAAATTCTCTTCTTATACTTATAAAGTGATATACTTCATTAAGTGGAACTGAAACAAATATAGTTTGCTTCACTTAGTGCTTTACTGTAACCCTGAAGGGATATGAGGAATGCAATGGGGAAGTCTCCATTCTGACCATAGAGAGAGGAGGAAATGGCATAGTTAGTGTGAAAAGATTGGCTATTATGGAACAGCCTGCTTTCTATAGTGTTTAATACTACAGTAATTGTAGTGACACAACACTATTGGCCTATTGCTTATTTTATTAGTAGTCCTGAACCTGGAGTCAGTTTGCAAGCATGGTTTCATTAAATTTAATTGGCTTTAAAGCTTTCCACTGAAGTTAGATATATACTAATTTATACAAAGAGAAGATGGTTTCTCTACTAAGAAATGATTGCTGGGGAAAGGCAAGTATATCTCTTGGAATGGTGAGAACTCTTAATTAAAAAAAATTTAGCTGTTTTGAAAAGGTCCCAGTTTTGGAAACTAGGAGACTCAAACTCCAAACTTGACACAACTGGGAGACATGTGGTGTTCCTGAGATGAGTCTTGAGGAGTTAGTTTTGTTGGACAGGACAGATGATGGGGTATAAAATCCCCATCTCTTTTCATGTTCAAGACTTTAAAAGGAAAGATGACATATGTACCTGTTTTTTCTGACTAATTTCAGGTTATTGTAAGGTGTAAGTAAGGTTTAGAAAAAAAAGACCTGAATAGTGGGCTCAGAAGAGTGAAGTGAATCCTTTTATGGGTGTCCTGAAAACTTTTCTGAGTAAACATTCTGGACTCTCTGTGGATGATAAGGCTGCAAGAGTTCCACAGTCCCAAAGCTGACAGTGTTCTCACATTAGTGTGAAGGCAGGTACTGAAACAGCCTAGGTTTTTTTGCCCCATTGTATAAGGGAAGAATGGGGCTAGTACCATTTTTGAAGCATCTTTTAGTTTAGAAGGGTGCTTGACTACTTTGTAAGTTTCTTTTTGCTTTCCTGATATTCACCCAGTGTGAGCTAGCCTCAAGATTATTCACTATCCCGCCCCCCCCCCAACCTTCCACCTTAAAATCAATCAATACACTATGTATTTGGAGTGTGGTAAGGGCTGGGGGGGGGGGGTTACATGACTTGCCCAGGGTAACACAGCTAGGAACCTCTCTAGACCTCGCTCTCAATGCACTGATCTACCTAGTTGCCCCCTAGATAAGTTCTTAAGAGGACTTTCTTTGTTTTTTAACTGAACCTCTAAAGGTAAGCATGGTAGGAAACAAAAGACTTGGAGTCAAAAGATCTTTGGATTACTAGCTTTCCAATTATTGACATAATAAAAAAGTTTGATTTCACTTCCTTCATCTGTAAGATGGGGTTAATGTTTATGCTATATACATCATCTTTTTTGTGAGGGAAGCTTTGTTTTTAAACAAGGATACATAGTCTTTCTATGGTCTGTATAGTGTGAAAGCTAATCAGTTGATAATAAAACTTTTATTATGCCCAATGTGTCTTAATACTCAGAAAGAATATCCTTTATCGTTGGCTGATGGTCCTATCCTTTTCTAGTTTGATGGCATTCTATTCAAAAATTTAGGTGAAATTTCAATTTAAGAGAACTTGAACATCACTCTAGGAAGAACTTTGCCATTATGTATGATTGGGTTTATTTAGGTGCAAGCCACAATTTATCTTGGTTTCAGTTCTTGGTAAATAGGAATTTCCTTTTGACTTTTTTTATTGAGTCTTTGGAAGATGATATTCTTCCTCATTTTGCTGTTCTTCAATTTTTTTTTTTTTTAAGAAAAATTTTCCATGGTTACCTGATTCATGTTCTTTCTCTCCCCTCCACGTGGCCCCCCTTCCACCCCTCAGTAGCTGATATGCATTTCTACTGGGTTTTTACATGTGTCATTGATCAAGACCTATTTCCATATTATCGATACTTGCACTTTGGGTGATTGATTAGAGTCTACATCCCAAATCATATCCCCATCATCCCATGTGTTCAAGCATTTGTTTTTCTTCTGTTTCTACTCCCATAGTTCTTCCTCTGAATGTGAATAGTGTTCTTTCTCATAAGTCCCTCAGCCTTGCTCTGGATCCTTGCATTGCTGCTAGTAGAGAAGTCCCATTACATTCTATTTTACCACAGTGTATCAGTCTGTGTGTATAATGTTTTCCTGGTTCTGCTCCTTTCACTCTGCATCAGTTCCTGGAAGTCTTTCCAGTTCACATGGAATTTCTCCAGTTTATTATTCCTTTGAGCACAATAGTATTCCATCACCTACAGATACCACAATTTGTTTAGCCATTCCCCAATTGAAGGGAATATCCAGTTTTTTGCCACCACAGAGAGTGCGGCTATAAATATTTTTGTACATATCTTTTTCCTTATGATCTCTTTGGGAGGTATCAACTGTTATATATAACTTTTGGACAAAGATGGAGAACAGCTTGAGTGACAGATCGTCGGTTATAGAACTTGGAATTTACCCAGATGGCATGAGCCAAGGGCAAAAGACAGTTGGGACCACCTCTATAAAAACCTAGGGGCTTCAGCCATTCTTGGTCTCAGTTTTGAGAAGGGAATTTCTGGGAGCCAGCGGGAGATGGGTAGGCCAGTAGACCTACAGATCCAGCATCCATATCTATTGCCATTAGAAGTTCAATCATCTATTACCAAACAGAGTTGAGAGAAATCAACAGCACAGTTGCCAAGAAAGAACATCACTACCCTTTCCTTTCCTTTCTTTCCCTTCTGTCTAGACCAGTGATTCCCAAAATGGGCACTATCACCCCCTGGTGGGTGCTGCATCGATCCAGGGGGGTGGTGATGGCCACAGGTGCATTTATCTTTCCTATTAATTGCTATTAAAATAAAAAAAAATTTATTTCCAGGAGGCTAAGTAATATTTTTTCTGGAAAGGGGGTGGTAGGCCAAAAAAGTTTGGGAACCACTGGTCTAGACCATGGCTGGGTCTGGCCAGGTTCCTTGAGGGGGAGAAGAATCTCCAGCCAAATAACAACCAGATGTTCATTGGTTTAGATTTCTTTAAACCCTTAACTTCTGTGTATTGGCTCCTTGGTGAAAGAGTGGTAAGGGTGGGCAATGGGGGTCCAGTGACTTGCCCAGGGTCACACAGCTGGGAAGTGCCTGAGGCCAGATTTGAACCTAGGACCTCCTGTCTCTAGGCCTGACTCTCAATCCACTGAGCTACCCAGCTGCCCCTCTCTTTAATTTTTTAAAAATTCTGTTAGTGGTAACAAAGAATATCCAAAAGTCAGTTTATAGGATATTTACCAGAAATGTAACTTCTCTAGCTATATAGCAGTAAATGGAAGGTGTGCTCCACCCCCCCACCCCCACCCCCCAGGTCATTTTTTGGGTGTTGGGACTGTTGATAGCATTGACTTTTGCGTGATATGAACTGGGTTTGATTTTTGAAAATGGGACTTTAATTGCCACCTTTTCTCTTTTAGGCCTGGCAACCACCATTCGCATGTGATGTTGATAAACTTCATTTTACCCCTCGAATCCAGAGACTGAATGAATTGGAGGTAACGTCATAAATATTATTCTTTTAAGATTTATAATCTTTCTGGTCCTTTAGGTTAAATATGACAACTTTCTAGAAAATGGCATGATAGCAATAGTTTCAGTCTTGTGCACTGAATCAGATAATATAAAATTAGCTACCCCAAAGGAGGAAGGAAGTGCAAAGTACCTGCTAAGGCAGGCCCTATCTGAACTCAGATGTGGGCTTTGCCTGTTAACCTCTATGGGAACCCACTATTCACCATCTATTGAGTGCTCCCCACTCCCCCCAACAAAGGAGCAGACCAAGCTTGGTTTAGTGATTGCCAAAATTTTCTACCATTACTATTCTAAAACTTTTCTTGCTTTTCTTGCCCTCTTTGAAGTTAACACTCACTAGCCATTAAGGAGAAAACTGCCTCTAGCCTTTTTTTTCTTTTTTCTCATTGATTCTCATCCTTGTTCTCCTCTAAGTGTCCCTTCCTCAACTGTGCTCTTGAGAATTCATCTGTTCAGACCTTTTTCTCTCACATCCCTTTTCTGTCAGCCACTTGGAAGACATCTAATAACACTGTGTTCCTAACTTTCCGCTCTGCCAATGGCTAGAATCTTTCTTTGGTTCTGGAGGAGGGGTTGGAATTCTATTTGCTCCCTATTTTCACTTTCAGACTTTGACATAACCTACTTTATTCAGTAACCTATGCTCTTTTGAAGTCCATTTAATCAGTTTTCTACTCATTCTGAATTATTGGAGTAGTACTTTGTTGACCCCTATATTATTTTCCGTCCTTTCTCTATATAATTTCATGTAAATCTCTCAAGGTTTCTTTTTATATTTTTAAATTAACACAGTTTTTATTTTCCTTTCAACTTTCTGTTTACTTTCCACCCTGTCCAATACAAATTTATAACTTATATACATGATTAAACAAAACAAATTTACAATTTTTCCTTGTCCAAAATGTATGTCTTAGAAAAATTCTGTTGTTGAATACCTATGAGTAACAGATTTAATCATCATTTCTTTAGAATCTTTTTTCATACATTACCATTGGTCAGAGTCCTTTTTCAGTTTTTACAATTTGATCTTAAAGTATTAGTTCTGCCATTTCTTTCACTCATTGTACTCTGCCTCAGTCCTTATAAGTCTTCCAGGCTTCTCTGAAAGTTTCTTCATTTATCAGTTGTGCTCTATTGCATTTATATACCAAAATTTTTTTGGCATTTCCACAACTGATTATAGCCCCCTTAGTGTCCAGGTCTTTGCCACTGCCAAAAGAAATGCTATGAATATTTTTGTACTTTTTGAACTTTTTCTTCTCTTTGGTCCCCTTATTAAGGTCTGGCCTTAGTATTGGTATCAATGATTCAAAGGAAATGCACAGTTTAGGATTGTAAGACATAGTTCCATATTGCTTTGCCAGAATGGATAGATCAGTTTACATGTCTACTAGGAGTGAATTAACGTGCTTATTTTCTTGCAACCCCTTCTGACATTTGTCATTTTTCTCTTTTGTTGACTTTTCCAATCTGTGATAGAGCTGGAATCTTGAGTTGTTTTAATTTACATTTCCTTACTGATTTGGAGTCTTTTTCCTGAGTTCAAATCTGGATTCGGATACCTACTAGCTGTGTGAGCCTGGGCAAGTTACTTACCCTTGTTTGCCTCAGTTTCCTCAGCTGTCAAATGAGCTGGAGAAGGAAATTGCAAACCAAAAATAAAACCCCAAATAGACCCCAAATAAACACAAAGACTGAAACAACTGAGCAATAACAAATGTTTTGGAACTTTTTTTTTTAATATGGTCTTTGACAATTTTCCCCTCTTGCCCTGAAGGAATTTAATACCTTGTTCTCTTTCTTCCTCCCATTCCCAATTCTATTTCTTATACCTAGAAACTTTAGCATCTACTTAGATGCTCTTTCAAACTCCCTAACATTACAGTTCCTTAACTTCTCAAAATTCCATTGACTCATTCTTTAGCCACTAGATTTCACCTTGACTTATAAATGTTTCACTTCTCTAATTGATATTCTGACATTCCGAACCTGTTTTTCATCACTGCCTCTCAGTGTCTTCTCAGACCATTACCCTTCCCCTTGACTTCACATTCCTATCCCTCCAGCTTCAACCCATTTAACCATTTCAGCTTTACCTTTCTCTGCTCTTGAATCATTAATCTCCTGGTCTTTTCATAACTCTTATTTTTCTAAACCTCAGCTGTAGATAATTCCCACTATCTCCTGCTTGAGTTCCTACTTGGAAGTTCCTGAATAAGACTGAGAGAAGCCTCACACCTATTGTGATGGGTCATGTGACAAATTCATGCCATTTAATCTCTGTTGGACCCTCTCTGAAACCAGAGTATCTTTTTATTCTTCTTTAATTGATCCCTACCCCTCTCATGGAAGCTATTCTAAATTTTTTTTTTACCCCCTTGTCAAGCTTCTTACATGTTTGTGTCCTCTCTCTCTGAGGGGGTCCTTATTTCTTCTTTAATGAGGAAATACTTCTTTACTGAGGTGGGTTTTCTTTCCTCTCAAGACAACTTGATATCACTTTCCTCCATTCTCCCACTATCTTACAGAAATGATTTCTTTCAGTCTCTCCTTCCCTTCTCGCCTTTCCATCCTTTCTTTCCAATTTGTTTTTTTCTTCCTTCCCATCTTCAGATATACCCATCTCTCAAACCTTAAATACCTTCACTTTTAGAAAAGCTATAGCAATCCTTTTTCTTATTCACTATTATTCAACTGAAATTGCTCTCTCCAAAGTTAACAATGACCTATTATTGCTAAATTTGATGCCCATTTCTTAGTTTTATTTTTTTTAAAAAACTCTCCCTTCTGTCTTGGAATCAATACTCTATATTGGCTCCAAGGCAGAAGAGTGGTAAGGGCAAGGCAATAATAGGGGTCAAGTGACTTGCCTAGAGTCACACAGCTGGGAAGTGTCTGATGCCAGAATTTAACCTAGGACCTCTCTTCTCTAGGCTTAGCTCTCAATCCCCTGAGTTGGATTGAGCTGCTCCCTCATTTTTTAGTTTTAATCCTTCTCAATATCAACTGAGTGACACTATTGACTACCTTGTCCTCCTAGATGTTTTTTCCTAGTTCTTTTCCTAACTATCTGACTGCTCCTTCTCAGTCTTTGCTAGCTTTATATTGCAAACTCTAGTTTTCTTGCTATAACTGGGAATTTTTAATGTGTGTGTGTCTGTGTTACACACATTGTATTCCTTCATAGAATAATATTTTTAAGTGTATAAAACCAGCTAATTGGAATAACACTTGTCAAAATATAACACAAGTTCATGGGCCACAGGTTAAGAATTTCTTGCTCTTGGTAATCTCATCAGCTCTTATGAATTCAGTTGTTATCTCTGTGTAGATGGCTCTCAGATCTCTATATCTAACTTTAGTCTCCCTGAGCTTCAGTCCTATAGCATCAATTGGCTATTAAGATTTCAAATTGTATGTCTTCAGAGATAACTTTCAATTCAACATCTCCAAAACTCAATTCATTATCTTTCTACCTAAATCTTCCCCTTTTCTAAACCCCTAAGTTTTTGCCAAAGGTACCATCTGTCTTAACTGCCAGATTCATAACTGTGATATGCTCAACTCCACTCAGGCATCCAGTCAGTTGCCAAACCTTGCTGTTTCTACCTTGACAACCTCTGTCATATCCTATATCCTATTCCCTCTCTTCATTCTTTGTTGAGGGTCTTTGTATTAAGTAATCAACCTCCTAATTGGCCTTTCTGCCTCCGAGTCTCTTCCTCACTCTGTTTCATCCCACATACTGCTGCCAGAATAATTTTCCTTAAATACAGATATGACTATATATGACCATATGTAGGATGTTGTTTCTATATATATATTTAATTTCATAATATTTTAGTATATTTCTATATATTGACTTTGGTCATTTTTATAAGACAAATTAAGTTATGTTAATTCTGTTTTCTAGGCTCAAACTCGGGTAAAACTGAATTTTCTGGACCAGATTGCAAAGTTTTGGGAGCTCCAAGGATGTACTTTAAAAATTCCACATGTTGAAAGGAAAATATTGGATTTATTTCAGCTTAACAGGGTAAGGGAATTTGTTTGACTGTTTTAAAAAGTAATCATGGAGTAATATCTATTTTTAGTTCGAGGTACACTAAGTACACTGTATAAATTGTGTTTCCTATGAGTCTTCACTTAA
Organism: Gracilinanus agilis; assembly: GCF_016433145.1. Classification (NCBI taxonomy): domain Eukaryota; kingdom Metazoa; phylum Chordata; class Mammalia; order Didelphimorphia; family Didelphidae; genus Gracilinanus; species Gracilinanus agilis. Next base: position 105,014,555 of record NC_058133.1, on the reverse strand, counting down.
CTTGAAGGGGAAAAAGTTTTGTTGTAAATGAACTAATCTCAAATCAGGGTGTATTGGGCATTAGATCAGGACCTGCTAGTACATTTAGATAGTTTACTTGATAGATACAGAATGACAGTTTGGAAAGGAGGAAGGGACCTTGAGAGGTTATATTTGTCCATGTCTTAAGTATCTACACTCTTTTTAACATCTGACAAGTAGTCATCTAGCTTATATTGAACATTTCCATGAATAGAGAACTTGCTACTTTTTGAGGTACCCAGTTTGTACTTTTGTTATAACCCTTAAGTGCTAGGAAGTTTTTCCTAATACCAACCCTGAATTTGTCTTTTTGTGACTTCTTGTAATTGCTCCTGGTTCTGTTCTTTGGGGCAAGATCTTCAGTACTGATACAGTTCCTCATATATATACCCACGTATTTTTCTTGTTTTATCAGTTCAAAAATAGGAAGAGGGATATATGTAACGTGTTCTTTGTTAATAAGGATTCATTCATTCTTTGTTTCGGAAGTCTGGCATAGCATCTTGCCTCAGACCCTTGTAATGCTACTGAATCAGTAATGCAGCTTGTGAAACCTCTTCTATTTTCCCTCTTAGGACCTCACTGTCAATTCTTTTTTTCATTCACTACTTGAGTAAAGAAAAGTAAATTGAGGCAAGAGGGAGGGGGCTGGTTGCATAACCCAGAAACAACTTGGGGATTTTCTTAAAACAAACAAAAACAATCTTTCTGTTCTCTTAAGACAGAAGGGCAAGAGCTAGGCAAACAGGATAAGTGACTTGCCGATTTAATAATTAGGAAGTGTTTAAGGCCAGATTTGAACCCAGGTTCTGGTGCTCCATGCATTGTGCCATTTAGCTGCCCCCATCTTTAGTCTTTTAGTAGAGACCATACATCAAGAGAATAAATTTTAGTCCTAGGCCAGCATTGGTGAACCTTTAAGAGATTGTGTCCCCAAACTGCACCTTTAAGCTGCCTGTGAGCCCCCTGTATTACCCCAGAGAATGAGGGAGGAAGTGCTTATTAGTCTGTTGGACAGAGGGGCAGGGCATGCAGAAAATGTCAAGACTCAGTAGAGAGCAATGGAGCAGCCCCTTCCTGCACCCATGTCTTTGCCAACATGGTCCTAGGGCTTGAAGATTCTTTCATATAATGTTGTTGGTAATGGTTACTTATTGGGAGAGTCCTAAATCTGCTTTCCCAAGATTCTCTAGGCCTGTGGATGTTACTTCTTATCCTTTAGTTTACACAGGATAGTTGTTAGACTTTCTCAAAATAATTTTGCTAGCCACAAAAGGGAAGGAAGCTAAATATATCATACCTTGGAGAACAAGGCATGGGAATCTTACCCACGATAAGCCCTAGTCCAGCTATAAATGGATCACATACCTTACTGTCCTCACTAGCTCCAATCCAATTTGTGACTGGAGAGAAAATTTTGAAGACAATACTGTTGAACTCTTTCTTTGCCCGCCGCCCCCCCCCCCCCCCCCGCAAGTTTGATCTACTTGGAACTACTTCCGTGCAATTAAGTAAATATTTCATCCTTGTTGAAAGCACCCACTTTTAGACCGGTTTAGATTAATACAAAGACACATTCTTTGAAAAGCCTAAGTCTTATGCTCATACATTTCATTATAGTAGTTAGGAAAGGAAAGTTTATTTTCCATATGATGGGAAAACTAAAGAAATTTAAGACCTTTATTCTGACATGAAAATTCTTTTTAGAAATTTTCTAATACTAGATGACCAAGAAAATTTATCCTTGGGACCTGACACTTGAAAGATGAATATATTTCTTTCCATTTTATTTAATAGTTAGTCGCAGAAGAAGGTGGATTTGATGTTGTTTGCAAGGAGAGAAAATGGACCAAAATCGCCACCAAGATGGGATTTGCTCCTGGCAAAGCTGTAGGCTCACATATCCGAGCACATTATGAGCGAATCCTTTACCCATACAATCTATTCCAGTCTGGAGCTAGTCTGCTGGTGAGTATTGGTTGGTAGCTGAAACTTGATTTTTTTGTAACTACTGTTTGCTTTTCTTTTAATGAAGGGAAGAGTAAGAGTGGGACTAGGGAGAAGGCCTTGAATCATTTTTCAAAGATATCCTATTCAGTATATCAGTATTTTAAATTTTCAGCAGTGAACTTCTTTGGTTAAGTATAGTATAATACATGCTTTTTTCTCCTTTAGATTGCACAGATATGTGAAGAAATATCTTTGCTGTCAAGTTGAAATTTGTTAATAACTAAGAGAAGCTTCTTTCATTGAATGACTTGTTGAATAAATGTGCCAATTTTGTCTTAAAATTGCTTTTGAATGAAGTCTTGGTTCTTAATCAAACCTGTTTTACTTTTGTATTCCTGGTGATTGTTTTCTCATGAAGTACAACCTAAGAAACACCTTCCCACTCATTCTCTTATCAGATGAGATCTTCATTGAGATTTTTTAGGGGAGTAGAGATTCAGTATTAAGATGGAGAATCTTCATAATTTTGAGTACATTTTTTTCTAGACAAGCTAACTTATTTTAAGATGGAAAAAACTTTAGGTCTATTGACATTTGTCATGTTCTCCTTTATCATAGCTTTATTTTTAAAAATATTTTTATTTTTATTTTGAATATTTTCCCATAGTTACATGTTTCATGTTCTTTCCCTCTCCCCAAACCCGCCTAACCCCCCCCCCCAGCCGACGCACAATTCTGGGTTTTACATGTATCATTGATTAATTTCATACAAATAGTTGAACTAGAGTTATCGTTTAGTGTCTTCATCCCCAATAATGTCCCCATTAGCCCATGTGTTCAAGCAGTTGTTTTTCCTCTGTGTTTCTCCTCCCACTTTATCATAGTTTTTAAGTGTGATCAAGAGAATAAATTTTAGTCCTAGGCCAGCATTGGTGAACCTTTAAGAGATTGTGTCCCCAAACTGCACCTTCAAGCTGCCTGTGAGCCCCCTGTATTACCCCAGAGAACAAGGGAGGAAGTGCTTATTAGTCTGTTGGACAGAGAGGCAGGGCATGCAAAAAATGTCAAGACTCAGTAGAGAGCAATGGAGCAGCCCCTTCCTGCACCCATGTCTTTGCCAACATGGTCCTAGGCTTTAAAAAAAAACAAGCAACTTTTAAAACATCTCTTATATGAGAAGGAATGCAGAAATTCTGTTCACCAGAAGTATTGTGCTCTGATTATTCATAGTTATTTGAATAATATAAGAATGTGTCAATAAGGTTTGGCAATAAATTAATCATGAAGAAGGTAAGAAAGGTGATTTTATAGGATCATGAGTATTTACAGTCTTTAATGTCTTAAGTCTTGCAGGTTCTCAGTTTTGTATGCTGTATCAAACAAAGCCTGATCCAATTAATAAAGTAATCTCATTTTCAGAAATAATGGAATGTAAATGAGTAATAAACTCTTTAGGTCTAAAAGTTTCAGATATGGTATGCCAAATGAATGAAATGGGGCAGAATTCTGTTTTAAGTTTTTCATACTTTATAGCAGTTTCCCAGGATGAACCAATGAATCCATACTTATTAAAACTATAGAAGAGTTGGCTCTTCTTTGAACCCTATTCAGAATTGCATTTATTGTTTGAGGAATCTCTCTGGCTCAGGTAGTATAAGATCAAAGCTCAGTGCATCATCAGTCAGGTAGCCAGTGCTTGGAGAGATGTGAACCTGGCCCGTGGCATTGGGCCTGTTCTTACAGCCTGGTCGTTGTGGAAAAGAGACAGCAACAAGAGCAGGAGACACACTTGGGCTGCTTGTGACCTGGATTTTTGTGGCCCCACTTTTTGTTAAGTGTAACTTTCCAAGCTCTCTCTTGCAATAGGCACCTGACATATGTTCCAAACTGATGTGTTTAGTGGATCATGGCGTTCTGGAAAAGGTACGTTTCCTTTTTGTTGTTGTGCTGTTTTTGTTTTAAATCTGCCATGCCCGAAAGCTATCTTTTCTGCACTATTGTCATCATTGCCCCCATCCTGATGTGCCGGATGTTCAGGCTTCATTGGCTTTCTTTTTTCTTATTTTTTTAAAATGTGGTTTACTTGCCTTTCATTGTGTATGTGTTGTAGTGCTTTGTTTTTTTTTGTTTTTTTTTTGCTTTTGCTTTGACCCATAATACTTTAGGGGCCCCATCTCCTACCCCAGCCAGCAGTGCTTCACAAACAGGTCCTCTGTTGGTCTCCAGGTTTTTATTTCCCTTGCTTTTTAAACTGGGGGCCTTGGTGGTTTAGCTTTTGGGGAGGACACTGACTGGATTTTTACGGATATGTGCTTTTAACTTCTGCTTTTTCTGGGCCAGAGCAGCAAAATAATTCAGGATACAAGTGAGCTGCTTTTTAGCCAAACCCTTTAAAGTTTGACGGGCTTTGTAATGGTGTTAGAGAAAAGACTTAAGAGATGAAGGGAATAGGTAGTGGTTTTTTTTTTTGTTTGTTTGTTTTTTGTTTTTAAGTCCTTGCCCCCTTTCCTGACTGAGTGGGCTCTTGTCATTTAGTTTCCATCTAGTAGCTGAAAATAAGGTTTATTTGGTTGGTGAGTGAAGCCTCTGGGGCCTTTTGCCCTTCCAGAGCTTCATTGATTCAGGTTATAACTTCTTTTGCCATGATTAACTCAAAGTCATTCTAAACAAAACAAGGGCATTAAAAAAATTTTCAGAGGCCTAAAACAGTTATCCTGTTCTCTGAGGATGGTTTATGTGTCTAGTATCCTATACAATTTCCTGCAAATTTCGTAGCATTGACTTTTGCAAGCGTCTGTTTTTTCATTCATTTCCCTGTCTGCCCCAAAAGGGAGGAATGCTGGCTCAGGGAAATGGAATTATTTAAATTTGTATTTGATCTTACTCAGTTTTTAATCTCAAGCAGTTGTGTTTTGGGCTTTAAATTTGTATTGCTAAAGCATTCTTAAATGATATGAGGTGGAGTAAGTATTTTTCAGATAATAAGTGCATTCATTAGCTTGGTGATAAAAGATGAGCAAAAATTTAAAAAAAAAAAGTCTGGAATTGTTTCCACAGTAGAGAAGTTCTGGGCTAATAATTATTTGGGTAGGTTTGGGAGGCGAGGAAGAAGTAACTGGGAAAGTAATGTGAAAGTTAAATATGTACCAGGGTTGTCTCACTATAGACTTGCTCTCTAATTATATTTAAGAGTCTCCTTTTTTGTGAAAAAAGACTTTCTTTCCTTTGGAGAATCTATTTACCTTTTAAGCCTATACAGTAATATCATCCTTGTAAATCCCCTTTCTCCAGTGCAATCAAGATTATACCTTGTATTTGATTGTATCAGATATGACAAAGATAAACATGTGTTTTAACTATATTTTGAAGTAAAATAATTATCTGGTAGACTTTAGGTTTTTTCTCCTACCTCATATATGGACAATATCTTTGCTCTGGCATAGAAGCAAGTTCCAAATAAAATTCTTGCTCAGAGATCCAAGTGAATCCAAGTGATTAAGTGAAGCTTGAGGTCCAGGAGTAGTGATGCCAGACTGTAATAATACCATGTGGGATCAATTTTTTTAAATTGCTCCTAGACCGACATCTTATCCCTGAGCTGGTTTTCCCAAGTAATGGGCAATTTAAAAAAAAAGTGACTTTTTTCCTTTCCTTTTACTAAAATCAGCTTTAAAGCCTTAATTTTTATTGTTTTAAAACTTTTATAGCAAAGGATAGAGAAGTTCAGGTTTGAGTGCTTAGTGCTGTTGTATATATATAACCTTCCTGGCTTTGTGAGTTCCTTTGGAGAATCAAAAGCAGTATTTAGATCCCAATTTTTACTGATGATAAGATAAGCTATTCTTTCCTAGAATTTCCTAGAATTCTAATACAGCTGATTAAAGAGCCTTAAGTTTCTTTTAGATTAGAATCTATGTGTTCTCTAGTTGATAGTCAACCCAGTAAGTTTTGGAAGTAATTTACTTAGGCTATAACATCTTGATCAGAGATTTAGAGATAGTTTGAATTCTTTAATTAAGTTCTATGAGTGATTGGAGGTTTATTTTGATTGATTTTCTTGGAACTGAAACTTCTTATTAGGAAGTTCAGAGACTTGGAATTTCAGTTTATAGTGCTATGTATGCTTTTCTTTTTTCCCTTTCCCATATGCACTAGAATCTTTTATCTAAAAGTGTTTTTATCCATATCTTTTAAGAGTTTAAGGAACTAATTCTGATAGTATAGCTATATGATAATAGAGGTTATTCATATCTCATAAGACCTGGAAAGGTTCTTCATATATATATATTTTGTTCAATTGTCCCTTACCCCTCATACAGATAGTGCATATTTCAGCTGATTCTTATCAACACATTAAATATTCCTGTCCTAATACACATGTCTCTTGAAGGTAGGTGGGGCTTTTACTGATTAGTAGGAAGTATCTTTTGGTACCTGTCATCTTTCCTTTCACAAGTTTTAAAATTATCTTTAAATTCAAAAATAGTATGTAGGAATAATAATTATTTCATTTTTCAGGAGGCAAGGACATAATCTGAGCAAGATTTAAATATACCATTGAGAGTTCGCTGCTTATTAATTATGATTAATCTTTGTTTTGCCTTTGATTTTCCCCCCACTTTATAATAACGTTAATATATAGTTCCTTCTGTAACATAGAATTCTTTCAACCATAGCTTCTTTCCTGCTTCTTAGAGTAAGGAACTTATGGACATCTTTTGAAATCAGGAAGGACAATGTGCTATATCATGCCTTAAGATTGTTGTTATTAAAATCTAGCAAGCAATCCTAGTTTCTCTTGTCTTAAATTTCCAAATACTTAAATGGATGTCCTTATTATAGCTTCACTCTGAAACAACTACTTTCAAGTCTTAGCAATTCAATTAAATGGTTGATATAGAATTATTATAGATGGGTAATAACCTGACTGATATCATTAGTCAAGTGAATTAAAGCAACTTTCAATCTTACCCTTAAATCATTAGACTCTTATGTTAGGTGTATTTGACTGGAGATTTAATGTTTGTGTAATATCAGATAGCCATCGTTGTTTGTATACATTTTGTGTTCTTCACCAAGAGATTTGAAGCACACCTTAACAGAATCATAAATGGGCCTGCTTTGTATTTAAAAGGTGGAGAGAAATCTTACCAATCAAATTGTGTTGTTTTCAGTGTCTGCAGAAGCCAAATCTAACCACAGACACAAAGGACAAGGAATACAAACCCCATGATATTCCCCAGAGACAGTCAGTTCAGCCTGTGGAAACCTGTCCCCCAGCACGTCGTGCAAAGCGCATGAGAGCAGAGGTGGGTGAGGAGGTGCCTTAGAAGTTTTATCAGTTGACTTTTTGAGCACTATTTCTGCATGTGTTACTCTTACATGTGTACTTTATACTTTTTGGAAACCTGGTAAGTTCATGAAGTGAGTATGTCATTCTTTGGGAAAAGTATTTTTGAGATTATCCCTTGACAAGTAGGTAGCTTTATAATAGGTTTTAGTTAGGACCTTAGGAAAAAACTAGAAAATAGTTATATGAAGACATACTAGTTAGAAAAGCATCGGGATTAAAGTTAGGAGATAAAGGGATGGAGAAATACTCATATAAAAATTGCTTAGTAGCAGAACTAGGAATGAAGTGAAAGCTTTGTATTTTTTCAGTGGTCCATGTTTGTGATATCTTGTACCACTTGAGCTAGAAAATGGGGAGATTACAGAATAAAAAGTGGTAGTAGTAATCTTTGTGTTTTTCATTTTGTGAAATGAGAGGGAAGAGGAATGGGGGAACTAGTTTGTTTTTTTTAAAGAATTTTATAAAGGAGTACAAGAGAACTAAATAGAAAACTATAGCTTTAAATTGTATTATCTTAAGATTCTCATAGGAAAGAATATTTTATAATAAAGTTTGGATATGCAAGACTTTGAATTACTATCTGACTAAATCTCTGGGCTCAGAGAATGTATTCCTGAAAAAGATTGGCTCTTGGAATCTAAAAGGAAGGCTCAAATTTTAGTAACTTTCTGAAACACTTAACTGGCTATTGGAAAAAAGATTCTAGCTTCATTTTTTTTTTTAGTTGAAAATGTATATGTGTAGAATTGCTTTCCTCAGATTATTGAAGATTTAGAACACTTTTTGTTTTAGAATTTAGACTATATTTACCTTAACAAGAAACCATCTCAGACCTTGGAACAGAACAGGGAAAAGCCAAATATTTGAATATTTGAATCCTATAGACATACCTAAAGTTAGCCTATCTCTTAAGTCTTTTTACCTTATTTTTGCCATAAAATTGTTTTATAGTCACTGTGTTAGAAAGATAAGCATTTTGTGGCCTTGTAGATTCCTAGGTTACTTATACTGTATTACATAGTGATGATTATCAGCCATGGGAAAAAGTTCCTTTGCTGTAATACATATATACATGGGAAATTCTTATAGTCCATAAAGATTAGACCATGGGCTATGGAAAAAAAGAATTTGGGGAGTTTGATCCTTTTGGATAGAAATTTTTTTCTTGTTTAAATACATCAATGGTATCATACTCCTCTTTGAGCCTCTTTAGTTTTCCCTTTCCAACCACCCTCTTTCAACAGGGAGGCCCTGAAGGATGAATGATTTACCCACATTCAGAAATACTTTAAAAAAGCACAGACACCCCACAATTACAAAAAGAAAAAGAAAATTCCGTTATCGAGTGATTCTTGCTGAAAGAACGCCCTTTTGTTGGGGTATGACTTTGGCCCTGCTCCACATGGATCTCTTATCACCAGATGGGGGCCCAGATATTCTCTTCCATTAAAAATGAGAGAGCACTTGCTTGCTGTAGTTCTGAAAGCTAACCTGGTTTCACTGTTGACCTCACCCCTTTTGATCTCCCTTTAAGTCTGTTTCCAGTTCCCCTTTCCAGATCACAACCTCAAACTGTTCCCCTTGACCCTTCAATGCTCTCCTCCCCATCTAACAGCCTGGTCTAGATTCTGAAGGCCCTCCTCTAGAATCTTTTTCTGTCTTGAAATTCACTTTCTATGGGAAATATTTACCTATAAATACGAGAGTCTATGTCATCTATAGAGCCCTAAAGAATAAAATCATCAGTAATGTGGTTCATTAGTAGTTTGAGGGAAAGGGGTTACTATAAGCAATGAATACAAAATTTTAAGGGAAATGATTTATTTCCAGTTGACAGTGAACATTATGCCAGGATAAAGATATATTAACATACCATCTGGGCCCTCGCCTATTGGTAATAAAATGAAGGGAAGGGAAAGTGTTAGTAAGAATTTGGAGGATAAGATGTGAGGAAAGGAAGTTGAGGCCATTTATACAGGAGCAGTTCTCAGAATTGATTTCAGAATTGATTTCTGATTTTCTCTGTGTTTTTCATTCTCCTTAATGATATAGAGTTCTAAATAGAGTCCCCAAATGAGCTGAAGGTCAATATTTCCTTGATAGCTGTTGGAAAGAAAATGTTAAATTACATCTTTATTGTAATTAAGTACCTTTAGCTTCCACTTATAATGTTTGAATGTACCAATTTAATCAAATATTGTGTTACTATTTAAAGGCCACTAATATTAAAACAGAACCAGGAGAGGCTCCAGAAGTCAGAACTCATAATCTGAGACGCCGAATGGGCTGTCCGGTCCCAAAGTGTGAAAATGGTAAGAATTATTAATGAGAGAATGAAGAAGCAAAAATAATAGAACTCAAAGATAATTATTTTAAATATATAGTTCCCAAATGTAGTTTAGTTGTAATCTTAAAATTCAATTCAGTAATTGTTTTAGTATTTATTGAAATTACAACTTGAAAAAATATTTGACTAATGATTCATTTCAGTTGGTATAGGCAAATACATTTTTCTCTAATCAGTGAACATTTTGGGTGGTATTCTGCTTCTTAGCTTACCTACAGAAACTGATTTCACCTTCTATTACTACATCTCTTGAGACATTTCATTGCTTCACACTTTTTGGGGAGAATGGGACTAGGGAATGAATAAAACATTTTTATCTGGGGGAGGTTTGAGTATGGAAAGTAAACCCAGAAGTTAGGTTTTAAAATTATCTTTGGAATTCATTGAGTAATACTTGCCCTCCCTCCTTTGATCTAGATCAGAGAGACCTTGAGTTACTTTGCTTTAGAGGTAAATTTATAGGCTTTGGGACTATTTTGAAAGAAATTCTTTGTAAGTCAGGCATTCTTCTTAAGGTTCATTTAACATAAATGGATGATGCCATTAAAGTATTGATAGAAGTACATATTTCACTGTGAATCTTTTAGTTTTTAGTCTCTAATTAAATTGTCATATTTTAAATTCCCTGGTCTTTGGAAATAAGAATTGAAACCAAACGCTTAAAAGACTGGGTGAGGCAATCCAACCAGAATTCCAAAGGACTCCTGATGAAACATGCACTTTCCTAATAAGAGAACTGATAGATTCAGTACAGACTGAAGTCTCTCCTCCTTTCGAACCCCCCCCCCCCCCCACCTCTGAGAGAATTCTGAACAGAAAATAAACTTGAATTAAAAATGAAAAAATGTCTAGAAAAATGATAGTAGAAGGCATTAAAAATGTGAAAAATTTTAATTGGGTGTCATCTGTGTGGTCAAATCATTCTTTGTGTATTGGGCTTAAATAAATCTCATCTTAAATATATTGTGGTTCCAGAGAATGTTCCAGAGAAACTTGAACTCATCATTTTATTAGCATATTTTGCAATATTGGAACATATGGCATGATACTTTGCTTACTACTGGAAAATAACTATATATATTCAGTAGCATTTGTTATAGTTGAAAAAAATAATTTCACATATATAAAGTAATGACCAGGTGTGGGAAAGTATAGTATAGAAAGATTTACTTTCTTTTGGGTTACTTCCAACAGAAAAAGAGATTCGGGGCACAATAAAAAGAGATACTGTTGAGAAGAAAGAGCATGCTGGAGAAATTGAGAAGGAGAAACCCAAGAGTCGTTCTAAGAAAAGCACAAATGCTGTGAGTCATCTTCCTTTTCATTATATATCCTAGCTTGATGATGAAGACATCTTCTTGCCTTTACCCAGAAGATCAATTTATAGCATTTTTTCTAGGGATAATTATGGGATAGGGTGATAGGCTTAAATCAAAAGATAATGTATTCAAGAATTCAAAAGATTGCACTAACCAAAAGGCGTCAAGTCTAAAAAGTCAGCAGTTATTTTGGGGGCTTGTAAGTGTTCCCCTATTTATTGATGGAATTAGATTAGTGTATAGGCCTTAGATTATGCTTTATGAGTCATTGCAGCACTGATCTGCATTTCAGAGATAAGACATGCTCATGAACATAGGTTTCCAGACAATATGGAAAAGTCTATTTACACAGAGCAACATCATTCAGCAACTCTTAACAATCAGTCCACTTGAATATGAGCTATAAATTGATTTCCCCCACCATTGGCACAATTTCAGTCCCTTTTTCCTATAGTTCAAGATTACAAAGATTTTGTAGCCATTAGTATAGCTGAATAAGTCAAACCATGTTTCTGGCCCTGTTATTTTCAAGTCATTTGGTCTATTGAATTTTCTTTTGGGAAGAGGAGGGGCACAATTTGCCCATTTAAAATATAGAAATAACAGGAAATATATGAAATCTTTATAGCTCTTTATGATAAAAGGCATTTTTCTACAAAGTTTCCCATTTTGTAGTTGCTAAATAAGAAATAGAAAGATTTATTCACATTAAGATTCTTCATTTGGAAATTATTGAAATGAAGCAAACTATGATTTTCTTTGTACAACCGTTTTAGACTAAGTTGGATAAATGCAGTTTCAAATGCTTTGGAATGATTGTTCTTTTTAGGTTAGTTATTTCATATTTTGGTTTTAGTTAAATGTAAAGTTTGAATGAGTTTGAATGTTTCTCAAAGATTTAGTCACAGTTTTGGAGGTTGGGATGAGGAGGGAAATGAATAGAATTTTATAAAATCAGATCTAAGTGCATACTGCTCTGTTCAGAAGACAATTTCTAATATTGCAGGTGGATCTATACGTCTGCCTCTTGTGTGGTAGTGGCAATGATGAGGATCGCCTTCTTTTGTGTGATGGCTGTGATGATAGCTACCATACTTTCTGCCTGATTCCACCTCTTCATGATGTTCCTAAGGGAGACTGGAGGTGCCCTAAATGTTTGGCTCAAGTAAGAACTTAGTATTTGGGTATTGCTTTAACAAATGCAGCGAGATAGATTTAAACTTTTTAAAATTAAATTTTATTCATTTCATTTAAACTTTCTTTTTTTTAAACCCTTACCTTCCTTCTTAGAATCAATACTTGTGTATTGGTTCCAAGGCAGAAGAGTGGTAAGGGCTAGGCAATGTGGGTTAAGTGACTTGCTCAGGGTCACACAGCTAGGAGAAGTGTCTGAGGCTGGTTTTGAATCTAGAGCTTCCTATCTCTGAGCCTGCCTCTCAATCCACCGATCCACCCAGTTGTCCCCAATTTAAGCATTTCTTCAAGTAAAGAGATAAATCCTTGCAACACAAAACAAATTCCCACATTGGGTATTGAACTTTTAGAAAAAGAAACAAAAGAAGGGCTGAATGATTGAAGCCGGTGACAAAACCAGAGAGGGTCAGGATGGACAGGTAGCCCTGAAGATGTTTCGTTTCATTCATTCATTCTTTCATTCCTTAAACCCTTAACCCTTTAACTCTTTAAACCCTTAACTTCTGTGTATTGGCTCCTTGGTGGAAGAGTGGTAAGCGTGGGCAGTGGGGGTCAAGTGACTTGCCCAGGGTCACACAGCTGGGAAGTGTCTGAGGCCGGATTTGAACCTAGGACCTCCCATCTCTAGGCCTGACTCTCAATCCACTGAGCTACCCAGCTGCGCCCCCTGAAGATGTTTTAATAAAGGTTTACATGAGAAAATGACAAGCAGTATGACCTCTCAAATTTATGAGCAATATTTTGTTTTGGTTAACATTTTTATTAGATTAACTAGATTGCAATATTTTACACCTTCTATTATGTCATGTTTACCTGTTGAAATTATCTAGTCTATAGACCTTGTAAAAAGAAGTACTTTCTTCACTAAAATTTTGTTAGTTTAGAAGAAATTCATCTTTTTCTGTTGTCACTTTAGTGAAAATAACTACCTCTTCTCTTGTTTTAGGAGTGTAATAAGCCTCAAGAAGCATTTGGTTTTGAACAGGCAGCCAGGGACTACACACTCCGAACTTTTGGGGAAATGGCAGATGCATTCAAGTCAGACTATTTCAACATGCCTGTTCATGTATGTATATTGCTTTAATATATTTGAATCTCTGCTAACTTAAAAGTAATTTCAAATCTAGATCATGATAGATAGCATATAATAATAGTTGACATTTTGCATGTAGGCTGTTTTACCTTTAACACAGGGAATAAATTTGATATTTCTTGCTAAACTTAAATTTTTACAGTCTTATACATTTCATAGTGTTTTTGAGTATGAGTATAACTTCATTTTGTTATGACAACCCTTTTATCATGTTGACAGAGGTCATCTGAAGGAATGGGTGATTAAGGACTCGCTAAAAGATGTCCTTGAAATTACTTTTTAGAACTTGAATGTAGGCATTTAGTAAGCCTATCATTAATTCCATTATATTTTGCTGCTATAGCATTATTACTCCTTGTACTTGTATCCTGTCTCCCAAGTCATACCCACATTTTCTCTATATGTGTATTAAGGCCATCGGAGGTGGGACCAGGGAATTCCTGGTTCTCTAAAGACTGTTGATTTTAGTTTCCTCATCTGAGAAATGTTAAACAATACCTGTAATCCCTCAAATGTTTGTAAATGTATGTGAAAAAAATGTTTCAGAAAGTATATAAAATATTATAAGATTAAGGACCAGGGTAGCCATGTAATAATAAAGTAAATTGTGTGAGAAAGAAAAGCTTCCATTATTGATTGCCAAACAACATTGTATGTTGATGGTAGGGGGATTCTGAATTCCATTATAATTTAGAAACATTACTTTTAGGGAGTGGAATTGTTACTTGCTTTGATCCTTGGACCATTGGTAGAAGGGGTGCTTAATTTTTCTTAGAGCAGTTGTTATGCTTCCTGTAAAATCTAGTACCATAAGAACTGGGTCATGGGCAGTTTTAGAAATGGAGCTTTTGGTGAGAGAATTCATTCCTTGTCTCCTCTCCTCTCCTTTCCTTTGTTTCATTTCCAGATGGTTCCCACAGAGTTGGTAGAGAAAGAATTTTGGCGTCTAGTAAGCACCATTGAAGAGGATGTCACAGTGGAATATGGGGCTGATATCGCCTCAAAAGAATTTGGCAGTGGCTTTCCTGTACGAGATGGGAAAATAAAACTCTCCCCTGGGGAGGAGGTAGGGTTCCAAACCTCTGACATAGGTTTCAGAATGTTAAAGAAAACGGCTTGCTAGGGATCATTCTTTTATGGACATCCTTTGGAAATTGCATCAGTACATTATTATAGGGAATGTTAAAGGCCTATGTTTGTACAAATGAGTTTGTTTTTTATTTTAAATTTTATTTAAATATTTTAAATTTAAGTTATGTTATTTGTAATTCCCATTTAGTTGGCCTAAAACAATTTTTAACTTCTGGAAATTATTCCTTAGAGTACACTTTCAATGATCTTAGAAGATCTTTTCAAATGTTGAATAAATACTTAATGCAGTCATATGTTGAACTAGAAGCTTTAAATTTATCTGTACTAGAGATTCTGACTGGTAGCTGCAGAAGAGGGTACACTTGGAGAGGAAATACTTTTCCTATCCTCTACAAATTTTTAGAAGATAAGATTTTGTAAAAAAGCTGCTAATTGGTTTGCATTAGGAAATCAATGTACCACTCTCTTAAAGGAGGTTGTTCAGATAAAAAATAAGTTGCCTTCAAATTTCTTAACAGCCTGATCAAATCTGTGAAATTTATGACTGATTAACCTTTCTAGGAATTATAACCTACCCAATACAAAATTGATCAACTTCATCTGGAGTGCTGATCCTTATTCAACTAAAATGACCCTCAAGTAAACTCATGATTCTGTAGGCAAATTAGTTTAAAATTGATGAGACAAGCTGAAGTTTTTGTCCTTCATTTTTTAGGAATATCTTGATAGTGGTTGGAATTTGAACAACATGCCTGTGATGGAGCAATCTGTCCTTGCTCACATTACTGCTGATATATGTGGCATGAAACTGCCCTGGCTGTATGTAGGAATGTGTTTTTCTTCATTTTGTTGGCATATTGAGGACCATTGGAGCTACTCAATTAATTACCTGCACTGGTAAGAAATCCCAAATGGAATTTTAAAGTAGGGGAAGTAGGTCTTTTATAACCAAATACTTGCTCTTTTGGGTAATGAGACTGACCTCTCTGCCCCCTATAGTTATTTAGTTTTTGTTAGCAGAGTTACTGACAGGTTATTGACTTAGGAAAATGGCTGTATGGTAGCTTATTTCTTCTTTTGGGAAGGACAAATGTTAACGAGTCTCCATTTTCTTTCTCAGTCACACTGCCTTTTTTCTTGTACTACTTTGGACTATCGGGGTTGGTTTTTCAGATAGGATATCTTTTAAAAAGAAAAAAAAATCATCTTTTCCTTCAGTGGTTATGTTAATACTAGCTCATTCTTGCCTTTTTTTTGTTTTGTTTTGTTTTTTGTTTTCTGGCTTACCATACTATTAATACTTATTTGAAATCTTATGCCTACTTATTTCTTAGTGTTGTGAATTACTTAGGTGAATCCCCTAAGTTCTATCTACTTTATACTACTGCTTTCTGACCCTCTCAAAAATAAAACTGCTTCTCTCACATCTGGTTTTCCACATATCCCTTGCTCTGTTAAGTACAGAAATTGTATAATGATCTATATAATAGCCTACTCAGATCCCTACATACAGAGTTTTAAGTGCTACAAAGCAAAGGGTATCAGTTAGCTTGTGTATGTAGCGCAATATCTACCTTCCTGGGCAATTGCTCTCAGCTATAGAGGAAGATTATACTTCCTAGCGATATCACAAATTAATTGATTGACAGTGTAAAATACTTTTAGAAATTGAGCTCTGTAGAGATGCTAATTGTTATATTAGCTTTCCTTTAACCTCAGTTGTCAAAATGGGGATTTTGACAGATTGCCCATCCCTTATTCACCCCAAATTCCAGGCCAAATCTGGTATAAAAAATAGTATCAGCAACATGTCCTAGACTTTTGATATTGCAGGTTGTTAGAAATCTAGTTATCTAATTGTTTTCTAAGGGGTTAAAAAGAACTCCTATCAACAGATTTTCTTTTACTTAACAACTTGACGAAAAAATAGTGTATGCAGATAGAGCACATGTTCTGCAAGTTGTTCATTGATTGACTATACCCTTATGGCACATTCATTTGAAGCAGGCCCTGAAAATAGGAAGGTAGAGAGAGGGAATGGGAGGAGAGGGAATGATGGAAGGGACTGTTTCATGTTTTTTTCCCCTAATCTATTTGTAGGGGGGAGCCAAAAACCTGGTACGGAGCTCCAGGATATGCAGCTGAGCAGCTGGAAGATGTAATGAAGAAACTGGCTCCAGAACTCTTTGTGTCCCAGCCAGATCTCCTCCACCAGCTTGTCACCATCATGAACCCAAATACCCTAATGGCTCATGGAGTGCCTGTATGTTCTGGGCTCATTCCTTTGTACCACTCTTCTTGTTTTGTTTTTTCTCCTTCCCTTTCTCTTACATTCACTATTTCTGCTGGGCATTGAGTCAACTATAAGGATTTCCTGTAGCATAATTTGATAGAAGAAAAAGTATTTAAGTGTATTTTGGTAACATATATTCCCTGAATCTAAGTGAAATTCTTAAGGTGATGTAAAAGCCAATTCAGAGTACAGCCAATAGTTAAATACACTATTATAAATAAGGGAGATAATCTTGTCAACTTAGACCTCTTGGTTTTGTTTTGTTTTGTATTGGCCTACCCAAGTGCCTTTCTGTAGGCTGCCTTGAGAATAAATATATAGTTCCTAGAAATATGGAGACCAAGGATTATAGATTCAGAATGGAAAGTGACCTAGTACACTTAGTCCAATATCCATTTTACAAATAAGGAAATTGATGATGAGAGGTTGAGTGAAATGGCTAGGTTCATGCAGGTATGAACATCAAGGTCAGATTTACAGCCAGGCCCTCTTGCCTGCAAAGGCATTATTCCATATAAATCATGCATCCTTGATCACAACTGTTGGGTTCAGTAATAGTATCCATTTTTGGGTACCAAATTATAGGAAAGAGGGATGAGCTAGAATATCAGAAGAAGGTGATGTGGGTCTTGACAGGACCAGAGGTCATGATATACAAGTGTTAGTTGAAGGAACTGTGAATGTTACAAAATGAATTTAAGTAAAAAGCCTTAGGATCATTTGATGGTCATCTCTGAATACTTGCAGGCATTCTATGTAGAAAGTGGATTAATTGGCTTTGTTTTGCTTGACCTGCCCATAAAAGACCAGGAGCCCTGAGTGAAACTTTCAAAGAGCTAGGTTTCAGTATGATAGAAGGAAAGATTTCCTAGGTACCTACTTAATGCATTAAATGGACTGGAAGACTTGGAATTAGGAAGACCTAAGTGTAAATCTGGCCTCAGATTCTTTAGTAATTGTGTCACCCTGGGTGACTTCAGTGGAGTTTCTTGCAGTTTAACCTTTTACAAACATTAGAAAAACACTCTGATGTTATCTTTTACCCTAGTAAGAATAACCAGAAACCTATGTTTGATTACAAATAATGTATGTGTGACCTAAAATTTAGATGATTATGTAAGTGATTCCCAAAATGCCCAGATGGAATTTCCTTTAATATTTTAGCTAAACATTTGCTATAGGTCATTGTCATCATCATAGTAGGACTGTTATTATAGCTTAAGCTTTAGGTTGTTTTAGGTTAATTTTTAGCCATATTATTTCGATGGGGAGGAAAATAGAGATTGTGATTAACCTGTGTTATTTAGTTTCTACTCATGTCTTAGGAAAACCTATATAAGAAGTAATCTCTAAATCAGCCATTTATCTACTTGGTTACTTTTTCCCATTACCATCCAATGTCAAAATGACCTATCTTTAATTAGCTTCACATGCTATATACATTTTGTCTCTCTCATATATATTCTTTGTGTTTTTGTTAGGTTTACCGAACTAATCAGTGTGCTGGTGAGTTTGTGATCACCTTTCCAAGAGCCTATCACAGTGGTTTTAACCAAGGTTTCAATTTTGCTGAAGCAGTTAACTTCTGTACTGTTGATTGGGTATGCACTATCACATTTTTTAAAATTTTAAAAATTTATCTTTATTTTATTCTAATAACAAATATACATGTAAGTTTTCCAAAATTATACCATTCAGGTTGTCTGCCTTTTCCCACCCGGGGTTGACAAGCAATTCCACTAGTTTATGCATGTTTTTTTAAACCCTTACCTTCCATCTTGGAGTTAATACTCTGTATTGGCTCCCAAGGCAGAAGAATGGTAAGGGCTAGGCACTGGGGGTTAAGTGACTTGCCCAAGGTCACACAGCTGGGAAGTGTCTGAGGCCAGATTTGAACCTAGGACCTCCCTTCTCTAGGCATGGCTTTCAATCCACTGAGCTACCCAGCTGCTCCCCATATTATTCATTTATAATCTTAAAACCAAAGCCCCAAATCCTATACCTTTATGTTTTCATCTGCATTCCTACTCTGACAGACTCTACAGGTGGCTGTATAGGTGGGATAGCATTCTTTGTCACAAGTTCCTCAGAATTGTCCTGGATCATTGTATTGCTGTTAGTAGTTAAGTCTGTCACATTAGATCATCCCACAATATTTCAGTTACTATGTAAAGTGTTTTCTCCTGGTTCTGCTTATTTCACTCTCCATCAGTTCATGTAGGCCTTTCCAGCTTTTTCTGAAATACTGTTCATCATTTCTTATAGCACAATAGTATTGCATCACCATCATTTACTACAATTTGTTCAGCCATTCTCCAATTGAAGGGGACATCCCTTTAGTTTCTAATTCTTTGCCACCACAAAAAGTGCAGGTTTAAATAGGTCCTTTCCCATTTTTTATAGTTTCTTTTGGATATAGAACTAGTGGTGTTGCTGAATCAAAAGGATGTATTCTTTTGCCCTTTGGGCATACATAATTCCAAATTGTCTTCCAAAATGGTTTGATCAATTCACAACTCCACCAGCAAAGTGTTAGTGTATACTAAGACATATTGAGTATTTTTGGATTTATTGTGTCCTTGTATAAATTATACTTCTATATTTTAAAAATCACCATATGTATATTTGCTTAAAAATGTATATTTTAAAAATTAGCAATAGTTTTAATTACTTTACTTGTTTAATTATATTAATGGTTAGTTTGCTACCACAGCGTTTTAAAAAATATTTTAATTTAAAAAAAAATATATCAATTAGGAGCACTATTTGTTTTGAGCTTTCAAGAAACTTAGATTATAAAATGTTAGGTTGTAAGCTTCCTGAGGGTAGGACTTGTTTTTTGACCTATAATACCTACTATTTTTGCACAATTGCTTGGCACATAACTTAGTAAATATACCTATTTTCCCCAACATTTCTCTTAAATAGCCTCTTTGTTTATGAAGTCTGACATTTTTCTCATATTACTTATAGAAAAAAGTTTCCTGAATCAAATCACTAATTGAACCAAAGGATTTAGTAGTGTGTGAAGCTATTTAATAGAATTGTTTTAATTGTTTCCTTTTTATGCATTACCATAAGCTATGTATGATTGATTTCCAAAACATACATTTATGAGATCATCCACTTTATAAAATGACTTATATTCATATGGGGAGAAGGGGCACATTAATGCAATTTGACTTTTTTCCTTTGAAATGTTTGTCTTTTGATATAGTTGCCATTAGGCCGTCAGTGTGTGGAGCATTATCGACTGCTGAACCGATATTGTGTTTTTTCTCATGATGAGATGATTTGTAAAATGGCTTCCAAAGCTGATGTACTAGATGTGGTGGTTGCTTCAACTGTTCAGAAAGATATGGCCATTATGATTGAGGATGAAAAGACTTTAAGGGAGACTGTTCGCAAGTTGGTAAGTTTTATGTGGATTAAAGCTGTAATGCTTGTATTCTCATTTTAGAAACTTTTTTTTTGCAGCCGGATTTAGTGGTTAATTTTACTTGTTAGATCATTTCTAATAAGTTCCATTAGAGGGGGCAGCTGGGTGGATCAGTGGATTGAGAGCCAGGCCTAGAGAAGGGAGGACCTAGTTTCAAATCTGGCCTCAGACACTTCCTAGCTGTGTGACCCTGGGCAAGTCACTTAACCCCCATTGCCTAGTCCTCTTCTGCCTTGGGAACTAACACACAGTATTTACTTCAAGACAGAAGGTAAGGGTTAAATTTAAAAAAAAAAAAAAAAAAAAAAGTAAGTTCCATTAGAGAAATTGTAATTTTCTCTCTCCTGCCTCTCTTAAAAAAAAAAAAAAAAAACTTTTTGGGTAAAGGTCAGTTTAATTGTGACTTTTGCCTTTTGAAAATGTTTTAGAATTGTATGCCAGTATATAGGTGTTTTTGGTGGACATTAAAGAAAAAAAGGCAGTGTCTGTAAAATTGAGTCCTTGTGTTTTAAAAATAGTCCTCTGAGAAGAGTTCCTGACAAGGAATAAAAAAAAGCTTTTGAGTCCTTTTGTAATACAGATTTTAGCATTGCTCATGTTTGGCTTAGGTCTAACCTGTCAGTTGCCCTAGATGGAATATTGAGGGTGGCATGCACCATGTGGCAGATACCAACTGGCAGTTGAACTGAGTATAAAAAGCCCTGGAAATTCAAGGCTGGGTTCTGTTTCTCCCTGACTTCACCCTGGGTACTCACTTACCCCTAACACTCCACCCCTCCACCCCCTGAACCCCCTACCCTCCCAACTGCAGAAGAACGTGGGAATTGGACCTTAGGATAGAGTAGGGTTTTAGGAACTATCTTTAAGAGCAAATCAATATTATCTTACAAAATTAGCCAATAGATCTACTGAATTTGCTAATTTGAGACAGCTTTGCTCTGGCAGTGGGCTGCCAAAACCTTCCTAGTGTCAGCCAAAACCTTCCTAGGACCTTCTTCCAGCTTCAGCCAGTGATTTCATAGCAACAGATTAGTGCTACCAAGCCCTCTTACCATTTCCTTGTTCCTTCCCCAGTGATCAATAAATCCCATAGCCTTTAACCAGAGAATCTTGTGGTTATTCCCATACCATTCAAAGGCTAAGGAAGATGGGCAACAAGCACGGAATTCTGAGCTGTTAAGGTTCAAACAAACTCCATAGTTAAGGAGCGAAGTCCTACATCCACTTCCTGCCAGTCTGCCATAACCAATAAGAGACTGTTTCCTCAGCAGGGAGGGGCTGCCTGCCTAACACCTTAAAAGGAGCCTAGTTGTAGCAGTGAGGTTTCACTGGGCACTCGGCTTTCAGGGATTGGATCCTTGTACTTTCATAAGCAAGTTTCATACTCAATTGAGGTTGCCCACTCATAACAACTTAACCAACCACCTGCTAACCTGTTTATTGGCTCAAGACCCCCTTTGACCTCAACCCCCTTTATAACATTTTCCATTCACTGGGGAAATCTATTGAAATGGGTCAGATATATACCTAAATATACCTCTAAAGAGTATGGATGATTCCCTAGACTTTCTTATTGTTCCTGAAAAAACCATGAGTCCTAGTGACTTATCAAAACAGGCAAAAATTTTCTGAGGTAGGATTTGACTTGAGATCTTCCCTACTCCGAATCTTAGTACTTTATCTACTATGCTACCTACTTACCTATCTTTTTATATTTCCTGGAATGATTATGTAGATACTTATTTTCTAGTCCATCTTTTAGGTTCTCTGGAAACAAAAATAAAAATATTTTTTCAATTTTATGTTAATAAAGATCTAAAGGAAGAAAATTTTCCATTCTTTTTCATGATCTATTTTATTATCTAATAACTCGGTGAATATTTTTGAAGATTTTTTTTGCCTCTAGTGGAAATAGTAAAAAAATAGAAACCTCTTTTTTTCTTTCTTATAACTATTTAAAATAAGACTAGAAACCCAAGACAAGTAATTCCTATTCAGTCCCAGTTTTAGACCTTGGTTCATTTCTGTTGGCCTTCCCTGAACAATTCTATTCTGTGTATAAGTGAAGTTCTCAATTTTTAATATAGTCTAGTATGAACCTGATTAGTATAAAGTAGAATGAACATTTTATTTTGAAGTTTCTTTATTCTATAAATTCCTTATATCAGGTCGGGATAAGAAATTAAATAGAGATTTTGGGGGAGCTTTTTGGAAGCTGTAGACAATACATGAAGGGTAGCAGATGTCACAGGAAAAGTTTAGAAGTCTTTGTAGACTCATGAAGTAGTTTAAATCTATTCTGCTACATCTTTGCTCTCCCAAACCCTTTCTGAAGTTTCTGGTTCATTTAATAAATATAAAGTATTATCTGTTTGTTTCTGTGCTTGCTTTCTATGTTTGTTTGTTTCTGTGCTTGGTGGTTTACACAATCATTTTGGAGATCTAAAGCAAATTTTTTTTTTTTTTTGGTAGGGAGTAATCGATTCAGAACGAATGGATTTTGAACTGTTACCAGATGATGAGCGCCAGTGCATAAAATGCAAAACCACATGTTTTATGTCTGGAGTGTCCTGTTCTTGTAAACCTGGCCTGCTGGTGTGTCTGCATCATGTAGAAGACCTATGTTCTTGTCCTGCCTATAAGTATAAGCTGGGGTAAGTAGAAAGAACTATTTTCATGGAGTATGTGTTAAAAAGAATAGTGTCATGCTTAAGAATGTGTTCATGAGAGTATGCCCTTTTTTCTACTTAATAAAATCACTCTATAAATTAATAGAACTCATTTATATTTGGAGTGGAAAATGTTTTATAAGTCATATTGAATTAGGTTTTCTTTCTTCTAGGTACAGATACACTCTGGATGATCTATACCCCATGATGAATGCCCTGAAACTCCGAGCAGAATCATACAATGAATGGGCAGTGAATGTGAATGAAGCTTTGGAGGCCAAGATCAACAATAAGAAAAGTATGTGATTATAGCAAAGAGAGGAATAGGATGGAGTGGTTTGTGCTCATCCAGAAAACAAATGGAACAATGATTATTAGCAATTGATTTTGTCTACTATGATTTTTAAATGTTTTTCTTTTTAGCCAAATCTTAAGACTAATGGCAGATTTTTAAGGTTGGGTCACCATGGTTATAGATCTAGTTGTCTTTTTAAGAGGGTATAATCTGTTACTTACAAAGCAAAATACAGATAACACCTTTGATTTTTGTCTAAACCTCTTTCTACTTTGTATTCAAACTGAAAGCGTACCTATATCTAGTATTAATTTTACTTTTTATGACCCTTTGTTGCCTTAACTACTGAATGAAACATCTGAAAACTCCTATACTGAGGGGTTTTATATTTGTACATAGAATCCCATAAGATCTTAGAAATGTAGCTGGAAGGACAAGTATATATTTTACCAGAAATGGAAATAATATTTTGACTTTGAGGCGATAGCATTTCATTTGATTAAATGAGGGAAATGAGGTCTTTATCATGGTATAGGAAGTATTTGAAAACAAAAGTTTAAATATCCCTTACATATTATGGAGTTTAAGGTTTCTGTACTCCCTTTGATCTGGAAAATCCTCATAAAATTGTTTTTAGCCCTCTGTTCCTACCAGAGAAATTGTATGAATTTTTCCTTTTCTTTTATGGGGTGTTTACTGTGGAAGAAATTGTGTATATTTATGGTATTGAGAGATAAAATATGTTGCTGTTATACAATACTACACGTTTTATGCAATTCTGAGTTTCTAAACTTTTCCTGTGACATCTGCTACCCTTCATGCATTGTCTTCCAAAAAGCTCACCCAAAATCCCCATTTAATTTCTTATCCTGACCTGCAGTATATGATACTGCAATAGGGAAAGTCACAATATGGATGCGTTCTCTTTTTCTTCTTATACTTGCCATTATCCTTGGAAGCAGTTGGTTTCTTCTCTTATATCTCCTATAATCCCCTTCAAGGCCTTTGCTGCCACTAGGCCTTGTTATTTTATGTCCCTCAATATCTTACTATCCTTATATAACAAGAATGCTAACTGAAGTCTCCTAGATAATTTTCTACCTTTTTTATAAGCCACATTTTTTCCATTCTATAGTTCCAAGTGTACATTTTACTTGTAATGATATATATTGAAGGTCAGTCCTAGACTTAATTTCTCCTGTGTGTAATGCATGTTCTAAAGACTATTAGACATATGATATAGTTGTCATTCTGTGCACATATATTTATTTGGGGAAATAAAAGATAAAGCTAAATCAATGGGCACTCTTGGAGGGTTAATTGCTTACAAATCAGCACTACATATAAGTATTTTTATTATTTTAAAAAAAATCTCCTTGTTTATGTGCTTTTGTTATCTCCAGGCCTTGTCAACTTCAAGGCTCTTATAGAAGAATCTGAAATAAAGAAATTTCCTGACAATGATCTTTTGCGCCATCTTCGCTTAGTCACTCAGGATGCTGACAAGTGTGCATCAGTGGCACAGCAGCTGCTCAATGGCAAAAGGCAGACAAGGTAATGGACCCAGCAATTTTGGCTTAGGATAGATGATAAATGAACACACCAGAAGTCCATAGCTTATTGAGACTTGTTTTAATGAGATTTGATTATTTTTGCAGGTACCGTTCTGGTGGAGGGAAATCCCAGAATCAGCTGACAGTCAATGAGCTCCGACTGTTTGTGAAACAGCTCTATGCTCTTCCATGCATTCTCAGTCAAACGCCACTACTGAAGGTGGGAAATCAGGATGGGGGAAAGAGAGCAAGATTTCACTTCTTTAGATTTCTTTGTAGATATTTGTGTCTGGAAATATTTTCAATTCAGAATACTGTGTGCATAATAGTGTACCAGACCTTTGAAGAAATGGCTATTTTGGTATAATGATTACCTGATATGATTTGATATTGAAAGGAATTGATATCTATTTTAGTCTCAAGGTCTCTACGGATTCTATCTTGAGTGGTCATCCATTTTAGTGTATACTAATTGACTATTGGAAAAAATGATACTTGAAGTTATTAGGCTAGAACTGAAGTTTCTTATCTCAATTACTGTTTTTATGGGCATTTTCTCTATCTGTAAATAGGCATAATCATACTACTGATTTCAAGATTGTGGAGAAAGTGCCTTGTAAAACTTTTAAAGTGTTAATAGTTAAGTATTTTGCATGCTTATGCCTTTTAGAGTCAGGCAGAATAGCTTAGTGTCTAGAAAGCTGGCCTCAAAATCAGGAACACCTGGATTCAACTCCTATCCGTGACATATACTGCCAATGTGACCTTTCTTGGACAAATCATTTCACCCCTCTCTGGGCTTAAATCAATTCTCTAAATCTTAAACTGAAAAAAAATTTCCCCTGCCTTGGGAGAGGAAGTTTCCTCATGGGAGTTCTCTAAACCAGTGAAATCATAGGTTCTTATCTATTGCCCGTGTACTTCAAAAAAAACTCCTAATTTTGGAAAATTTATTTTCTTCTTCACTCAGGAGAAAGGGATGGGCAGACAGTAGGAAGCAAAAAAAATTTCCATATTGGCTATATACAAAAAATAGATGTCTATATCAGGAGCTTGGTAGCCACATGTATACTTAAAATTTTTTTTATTAATAGAATTTATTCCCCTTTATATCAGCCCTACCCTCCCTACACCATAGAAAGAATCATTAGGCAAACAGATATGTGTATATATTGATCATGTCTTTCATGCTTCCATTTTTAAGTTCATTTTCTGGAGGAGAACATTCATAAATTATTCTTCAAATATCAAATCTGTAGCTGTATATAACATTCTCTTGGTTCTGCTCATTTCACTCTTCATTAGCTCATGTATTTCTTTCCAAGTTTTTAAAAAATTAATCTGATCAGTGTTTCTTATGGCACAATGATATTCTGTCATAGTCATATGTCACAATTTAGCCATTCCTTAATCGATAGACATCCCTTTGATTTCTCATTCTCTGCCACCACAAAGAACTGCTATAAATATTTTGTATTATGGGTTCCTTTCTTTTTTTTCCTGATTTCCTTGACCCAGCTAAGGATATACCACATAGTTTTATAACTTTTTACTTGAATCTCTAGGATTTTTCACATATACCATCATGTCATCTACAAAAGGAGATAAGTTTTGTTACCTCTTTGCCCATTCTGAATTCCTTCAATTTCTTTTTCTTATTATTTTTACTAACTTTTCTAATACTGTGTTAAATAATATTGGCGATAATGAGCATCCTTATTTCACTCTGATCTTGTTGGGAAGGCTTGTAGGTTATCATATTGCATATAATACTTGCTGATGTTTTTTTAATTTAATTTAATTTTTTAGATAATTTTTTTCAATGGTTACATAATTCATTGTCTTGCCTTCCCCCCCCCCCCCCCCCCAACCCAACCACCATGCATTTCCACTTGATAATTGCTCTAGGGTGGTCGTTTAGAGTCTACATCCCAAATCATGTCTTTATCAACCCATGTGTTCAAGCAGTTTTTCTTTTGTGTTTCCACTCCTGCAGTTCTTCCTCTGAATGTGGGTAGCATACTTTTCTATAAATCCCTCAGAATTGTCCTGGGTCATTGCATTGCTGCTAGTACAGAAGTCCATTACATTTGATTATACCACAGTGTATCAGTCTCTGTGTATAATGTTCTCCTGGTTCTGCTCCTTTTGCTCTGCATCATTTCCTGGAGGTCTTTCCAGTTCACATGGAATTCCTCCAGTTCTTTATTCCTTTGAGCACAATAGTATTCCATCTCCAGCATGTACCACAATTTGTTTAGCCATTCCCCAATTGAAGAGCATCCCCTTGTTTTCCGGTTTTTTGCCACCACAAAGAGCGCGGCTATAAATATTTTTGTCCATGTCTTTTTTCCTATGATCTCTTTGGGGAACAAACTCAGCAATGGTATGGCTGGATCAAAGGGCAAGCAATCTTTTAGCGCTCTGGGCATAGTTCCAAATTGCCTTCCAGAATGGTTGGATCAGTTCACAACTCCACCCTTGCTGATGGTTTTAGATAGAAGCTTCATATCATTGTAAGAAAACTCCCATTTTTATCTATGCTTTTATCTATTGTTTTAATAGGAATTGAGTGTATTTTATTTTTGATTTTTATGTCTATTCATTTATGGAATTGGTCAATAGTTTTTCTCTCTCACTTTTTTTCCCCCTTCCTGGTTTTAGATATCAGTATCACATTTGTTTCATAAAAGGAATTTTGTCAAACTCCTTCTTTACCTATTTCAAATTTCTTATATTGGAATTAGTTGATCTTTAAAAGTTTCATAGAATTCACAGTCACATGGACTTATTAACTTAATGTGGCTAAATATCACGAGAAATTAAATGAAGTTTTGCAAAATTGACATTTGTCAATTTTTAAACAGAAGATAATCAAAAAGTATCTTTACTAAAAAGTATCTTTTTTTTGTGTTTGATTTTCCATCTCATATTTTTCAGGATCTCTTGAATAGGGTGGAAGATTTCCAACAACATAGCCAGAAACTGCTATCAGAAGAAATGCCCAGTGCTGCTGAGCTACAAGAGTTGTTGGATGTCAGCTTTGAATTTGATGTTGAGCTTCCACAACTTTCTGAGATGCGCATCCGTCTAGAACAGGCCCGTTGGCTAGAAGAGGTTCACAGAGCTTGCTTAGACCCCAGCTCCCTTACCCTTGATGATATGAGACGTCTCATAGATTTGGGAGTGGGACTGGCTCCATACTCAGCAGTGGAAAAGGCCATGGCGAGGCTACAGGAGTTGCTTACTGTATCAGAACATTGGGATGACAAAGCCAGGAGCCTCATTAAAGCCAGGTGAAACCAAATTTCATTTTTTTTCTCCATTTGATATTGGATAGGAGGAAAAGGTATTTAAAAAATAAAGCAAAATCAGCATATTAATTTTTTTCATGATCCATACGTTATAAAAAAGCTAATATCCCAATATTAGAGAAAGTTAGGTAGGAAGAGTTGGAGCTAAAAAGAAGCTCTTAAAATTAAGGGATGCTTATGGATTCATCACTGAGCTTTATTATTCTCTAGGGACTTTTGATAAGAAATCCTTTTGGAAGTGAGATTTTTGTTCTGGATTTCTTTAAAAATTGTGTAAATCCAATTGTTCCAGAATACCATTCATCATTTTGGGAGGAGAGAGGAGAGCAACTATCAGTTGATACTTAAAGTTATAATTGTTAAACAACAAATTAAAAGTTATCATGTTACAAGTTTATAAGGAAAAACTTAATTATATTTATTCAAACATGGAAAATGTTACTTCTTTAGATACTGATCCTCTCCACAGGATAACTTAGGCAAGTTTGCACTGGAGATTGTATATTGGACTAGATGGTGATGTCCTTTTTTAAAAAAAATCTTTTCTTAATGTCTTAGTAACAAAGGGAAAGGGCTAGGCAAACTTAGTTAAGTGATTTACCCGGGATCATATAGCTAAGAAGTGACTCAGGTTAGATTTGAACCCACGTACTTCCCAACTCTAGGCCTGTTGATCTAATTACTGTGCACTTATCTATCCAAAGATGGCCTTCTAATTCTAAGATTTGGTGATTTGTCCATATACTATTGATTATTTCCTTTCTTTTTCAGTGTGACTGATTTTAATAATGTTAATTTCTGGCCATGGAACAGAACACAAAATATAAATGAACATGGAAATTGAACTTGGCCCTGTCTTCGTTAGTACTATGTGCTAACCACCTGAGTTCATTTACTAGTTTTCCAATTACTTTTTTTGAGTTAAAGCATTGATAGTCGAAGACAAGCATATTTTGCTATTGCACCAACTTATCACATTTTAAGCTCAAGTAAATTAAATGTATGTTATTGTTTTATAGGATTTAGAGCTGAAACAGATAAGAGCAGATAGTCTGAACCCCTAATTTTACAGGGGAGAAACTGACTGGAGAAAGAAAGTAATCTGTCCGTGGTCAATGAATAAGAATTCAAATTTATTCTGGCTCTGAATGTAGTTTTTCCCTTGTCATCAAGCGGCAGGCTCCTATTTCTCCTACCACTCTATTATATGGTAATTCTCACATCCTGCTTCTCCTCCTGGCTACCAGTATTTATGCTATATGTTCAACCAACAGGTTTCTATGAACTTCCCACTTAATTTTCTGTTTTATCCATTCCCCAAAGCATTTGGAAAGTCATCTGATATTTTTTTTTCCATTGCTCTTCCAAGTACCTCTTTATTGTTTTCTGTCCTCTGGAGGTTAGTAGAAGAATATATCCTCTTCCTCCCATACTCTGGGTGGGACTTAAAGATAGAAAAGAGACTGCTCCAGTCCTGCTTCTGCCCTGTTGTCCTTGGGAATGGATCTGAGTTGATGTATTTTGGCATGTACCTTTTTGTACAGATTGTGCCTAACTTCCTCTGTGGACGTGGAACTATCATGGTGTTATCCTTCAAATGGATCATTTCTCAGTAATACCTTCATTGTGCCAAGAACAAGGCACTGTTTCAGGTGTCCTTTTTTCCTCCCCTTCTCACCCCCTCCAAAAAAAAAAAAAAAGCTTTTATTGTAGACTTTTCAGCCATTTGGGCCTAGCCATTACTTGCTAAAGCTAAGTAATCATATGCCTTAGAAGTGACTGCTCTCCTTAGCCAATTGTATTTGAAATACTCAAGATTTTTGTGATACCAGTATTTTTCTAGTCCTCTGGTTTTAGTATGTAAAGTGAATTTGACACATCAGATGCTCAATGAGTTGCATATCTCATTTTCATAGACCACGACACTCATTAAACAGTCTTGCAGCAGCAGTCAAGGAAATCGAGGAGATTCCAGCATACCTCCCAAATGGCCTTGCTCTGAAAGATGCTGTACAGAAAGCCAGAGATTGGCTTCAGGAAGTAGAAGCCCTTCAGGTTTGTCTAACTTAAAAAACAAAACAAACAAAAACAAAAAACCCAATTGTGGTTCTGTTTTGACTTGTTCCCTATGTGTATCTACCATAAATCTCTTTGGTATCCTATATTATATAAGACAAGGGACCATTATGAAGGTTTAATTTTAGCATGGTACAATTCTAGGTTAATGTGGCAATATTAATGGTCACATTAAATCTTAAATTGAGGTTTCTTGCTATCCTCTAGTGCTCAAGTCCCATTTTCTTTCACTTCTCATCCAAATTAGATTTGCTCAGACCAGTTGTTTATTCTTGTTAAACCTGTGTGTCTTTTTTTCTTGACTAAGCCTATATACTGTTATTGGAGTGCAGTGTAAAGAGAAGAATAAAAGGAGTGGCAGAGTTAGAAGTTGGGTGAATTATGAAGAGAGGTCACAAGTGGGCTTGGTGATTTGAATTTTTTGACTATGCTTAGATAATGAAATAGGTCTCAATCTATAGAATTTGTTACTTTTTAGAAACTCAGGTCCAACAGATACATTACAGAATATTGCAGCTGGTTGATGCTGGTATTTTGAAAAGTGAACCATGAAATTTTAATTTTTAAAGCTCAGATGGAGGTGAAATATGCTGCTTGTGATTTTTTTTTCCAATTGCTGATTAATTTGGCAATTCAAAAATTAAAATGTCAGGCTTGTGATTATTTTAAAATTTACATAAGAATATCAAATCCAACAATGTAGTGATTTGCTGTTTTCTTGACACTTGTGTAAGTGTTGCTAAAGAATATCTGACCTCACTGATCTATTCTATGTAAGAGGCATGAGTAGTTTCCTGGAAGAAAAAAGTTACTAATTTTTAATTATTAATTATTTGATTTAATTAATTGTTAATAAGTTAAACTTATTACCAACATGATCAACTTAAGTTATTGGCATGGTTGCATGCATTACTCTTGTGTTTACTCTGTATAAATTGGATATTTCCAGTTTATTTTAAATGTCATTGACCTGTCTATAACTTGATAGGCCAAGTAAATCCAGTTCACAATATCCTCATTGTGAGAAGAACTGGTTAGGGTGGGGTCGTGTTTGGGAAATTTCATTGTCTCTGAATATTCTTCCTACTCATATCAGGGTCAAGAACTAGAAAAGGCAAGAAACTCAGCCTTTCATTAGTACAAAGCCCACTATTAACTTGTCAACTAAATCCAGGTCAGTTAATAGACATTTTCCCCTAGGATCTGTCTCCACTGTGGTAGAGATAAACAAAAGTTAATTATCTTTGCCTGTGAAGGATGACTTGTTTTTGTAGATACATTTTATTCAGCCTTTGCATTTTACTCGGCCCTTTTCCAGGAAGTAGCAGTGCTGCAACTAGAAGTGGTCTTCATTGTGACTTTGGATAGACAGGTCTAGGGGGTTTATTTCCAGCAAGAAGATATCATGTGTTTGCTTGAATATTCTTCTCTCTTTGGACTGACTTTCCTCATTCTGAAAATGTGAACAAATTCAACTAAATCTCTGAGATTCTTTCCACTTTTAACATTCTAGGATATTATAATTCTATAGTCAATAAAAATAATATAAATATAATTTCATGTTCTGTAAATGGAACCAGTTTGAAGCATATATTGATTTAATTTGGAGTGATAGGAATTGCAGTGGTACTTAATGAAACCCCCTTGGGCCTTCTTGATGTTTTCTCCCACACTAGCACTTAAAAATTTTTCTTTTTTGTTGTGCTATGAACTTTATCTTGGGTAAAGATTTGATAGGACTGGTTGTCTAGAAGTTGAATTTTATAGGTAAGTCTTTGTCTCCCTTTCATATACTGTCATGTTTTATGCTTACTTTACATCTGGATGAAGCATTGATTATAGTTCATAGGGCAAAATTTTATCCATTTAACTTGGGACTGTGGAGGAAAAATGTAATAGCTGGATTATAGCTGACTCTTCCTAATTACCTTCTTAGAATACTCTTGGAGCAAGGGTAGCCACAAATTTAAGCTTTTTGTCTCTGCTACCTGAATGAGAAGTTAGCTGTATTTTTCAGTTCACGTCCTTGCATGGTTTGTAGATGCTTAAGGCATCATAGCCGGCTAAATACTACATGGAAGCCCTAGGATAATAGAGTTGAAATGGACCTTAGAGTTCATCAAGGAGCTATTCTCTAAATAATCTCTGAGTTAGGTATATATATATTCTTGTTTGAAGGGATTAAGCCTTAGAAGGCAATTGTTAGAGGTGGGTTCTTGGCCAAGACTTCTGTCAAACAAGCTACACTTGGGCGGCTCTTGTAAGAATTCTGAGATTGAAATGAAATTCAAAGACAGAGTTCACTACCTACCCCATGTTCAACATTTAATAAATTAGTGGCTGGTTGATCATGAACAAGTCATTTAGTGTTTCTCTAACTTAGTTTCATAATTTTTAAAGTGGGAATTGATAGTATTTTCAAAAGTAGTCCATTTTATGATATTAAAATGGGAATAACAATCCTTAATTTTTGTGTGTTGTAAGTCTAGAAAATGGTGCAAAAGTGAAAACCACAAATGGAAAATGGGGCAGAGATTTAGTTCCCAGGTCCTTCAAAAGATAACTCTTTTGCTGGAAATTATTAAAAATAAACTTTTCTGCATAAAGTTTCTTATGATATAACAAATTATAATAATTTGTACTTTTCTAACGCAGTAACCATAAACAATCCATCAAATTCTGGGAAGAGGAGAAGTTACACTGAATGGGATGGGAAGTGTTAGTTTGGCCCCAAGGTCAAAAAGGGAAAAGGCAATCTGCCAGCTCTAATCATCTCACTTTCAGCTTTGTGGTTAAACTGTTCTCCAATTTGTTTTCAGAACTCATAGTCTGATGATTGATAAGGGGAGTCTCTCAGGTACAGTGAGATTGGACATCACTGTTAGATACTGGGGAGCACGGTAGCACACAGCTCAAGAGGCCCACAAGCTTAGCTATTTTTCCATTTCTCCCCCTTATCTCACAGTTGAGAAGTTACTCTAGCATTTTCTGTAGTGGATTCATGAATACTTTCCTCCTTTTTGTGGCTATAAACTTGCCTGTACTGTTCCTAGCCTGAATGTTCCTGGTTATCAACTTGAAAGTGAAAATGAAGTTACTTAATAACATCATGTTAATCAAAAGCAAAAGTGTGAAGTTGTTCAGGATTATTTATGATTGTTGTGAGGATAGCCCTCTCTAAACATTACCCACGATGTACAACATGCTCTTTTCCCCTGTTCCTTTAGCCGTCAGTCCAAATTCTCTGTGATGTCACCCAAAATATTCTGTTGATTGCAAAATACATTTTTCATCACTGGGGACCCTGTAAATGACTGATTATAAAGGGAAGCAACACAGTCTTATCCTAAGGTCATTGGTTTCATTCATGGAAGGCTTTTGAATGACACAAACAAGAAGCTATAATGTGTTCAATTGAGTTGAATTTGTTATTATGGAGAGGATACAATGCCAAGTGATAGGAGCGTGATGATTACATTTATTTCATAGAGCTTCTTTAGAAAAAATGTTTTTGTTGCTGTCCCCTGTTTTTATACCATCATAATTAAATTCAGTTTATCTCCCCTTCCCTTTCCAAAAAAACATTCTGTTTAACTAATAATCTATTTTGAAGACATAGCCGGCACAACTGATCAGTACGCTGAAAGTCTGAAAACATGTGCAGTGTGTTTAGACTGATCTGTATAAATATGTATATTTATATATATATGCATATGTATAAATTCTTTTGCCAAGATTACCTTTCTAGTTATTAAGATTTAATGGCAAAATGCTTCTTTTCAGAAAGTATGCTAAAGATCTGTGAAGCATATGCAAATTGTCTTATCCTGTGGACTCTTGCTGGATGGGACAAGTATGAGCTAACAATTTCTCCAAGGGTGATTAAGGCAAAAACATTGTCTGATATTATGTCCCAGGTGATGGAAACTGCTCTTAAATCATTATTTTCAGGGATGTGACTCAAAGATGTAGCAATAAAAATTGTTTTTATTTTTATTTTCAGTGTAGGTTATTTGTTGCACTAGAAAGATTAGACCAAATGCTTCACTTTTTAGAAATTAAAAATCTCTTGTTATATCTCTTTAAATTATTCACGTTAGCATAAGAAGAGATCTGAGGCAGCAAGGCAGCATAGTGGATAATGTGCTGGCTGTGGAGTCAGGGAGACAGACCCAAATTCAAATTTGGTTTTAGTCTCTTACCAGCTTCTCTGACCTGGATAGGTCACTCAACCCTGTTTGCCTCAGTTTCCTCATCTGTCAGATGACCTAGAGAAGGAAATGACAGATCACTCTGTTGCCTTTGCCAAGAAAAGCTCCAATAGAGACACAAAGTTGAATATGCCTGAAACAACTGAACCACAAACATGATGACCTCAAATTGGAGGATGGGAGGGATAAGTCATGAACAGATTGAAATTACTCAGTAGCAACAACAATGAGAAGAGAATTACTAAATAGATGGGGGGGAGTTGGAATTGAATAAATAAAACACAAGCCATATTCCATCTCTCAAAGACAAGTTATTACAATTCAGTCTCTTTGCCTTCAGTTTCTTTGTCCCTTTTATTTCACTGTTGAAGTGTCATGTTTTTTCCCAGTCAGAAGAATAAATTGAGAAATCAAATTCTTGAGTAAAACTCTTGTGTTTTAATGTCAGTTATTTTCTTGATTATATTAGGCTGGAGGAAGAGTGCCAGTGTTAGAAACACTAATGGAGCTTGTTTCACGTGGCCGATCCATCCCTGTACATCTGAATTCTTTGCCAAGACTAGAGTCCTTAGTTGCTGAGGTTCAGGCTTGGAAAGAATGTGCAGCCAATACCTTTTTGATGGAAAATTCTCCATACTCACTCTTGGAGGTAAGATACTTGAAACTAGCCAACCCTGTGTCTCTCCTGGTTCAATAAAGTATTACCATTCAAAGATAAAGTTAACATTACTGACCTGTATCCTGAGGTGCTTTTTTTCTAGTAGGGATGTTGAATTTACACTAAACTTCCCAAATTATCATTTTACATGAACTTGCTAATAATAAGCAAGTCTGGGATAACCGTTTTTTCACTAAGATAGTACTTTATTCTTCCTTTAAATCTAATTGACCTGTAGTCATTAGATCTTCAGCTTGACATTGTTCTAGTAGTAATAGTAGTACTTGTGCTACCTTCTCCAGAAAATCAGAAAATGCCTATGCTTTAGTTTTTCCAGATTGCTATATATATATATTATAGATTCTTTATTTTCCTTGCAATTGATTTTCGTCCAAAACTGATTTCATTTGTATAGAGAATTCCTGGTCAGTAGATTTCATCTGCCTTTTTGAACTGGAAACTATTTTCCAGCTGCTGCAATCTTAATAGAGAGTTAGTTGCCATGGCTACTGAGTTTTTTTTTTTTTTTTTTTTTTTAAAACTTGCCCAGGTTTGCATGTGTTTGCAGGTGAGACTTGCAGTCAAGTTTTTTTGACTTTGTGACTTTCTACTGTCATGCTCATTGTTATTCTTATTAATAAAAATGTTTGGTTTTGGGTGTTTTGTCAGGGGAGGCAGAGGAAACATTTAGTTTTATAATTTTGATAATTATTAAATTTTAATTTCTCATTTCTAAGCTATTACCTCATTCAGATCCATTGCAGGCTTCTTTTTCCAAGTAACCAACTATCCTTAACTAATTAATGAGTTAATCAAAATATTTTTTGAAGTTCATTAAATCAGGTCACTGGCCCTAGACCCCCTCCTCTAAGAAACTTTAGGTATTATACTTTTTAGACATTATCTGACCAGAAAGCCTGTGGGCTTCTTGTCTCTCATTTAACAATTTTTTTGGGGATAGGAGGAGGGTGGTGGCCTCATCATGAGGCCACTTGGGTAAAACATATTATGGACTTTTTTGCGTCATAAAGTTTTTGCAAATCATTGAAATAAATGCTAACTTTTAGTTAGAGGTACAAGTGAAGACAATTTTTTCCCCCCATCCAAGATTACTGCCCCTCCCCGAAATCTATTCACAGATGTCTTGGTGGATCATAGACCCTTCAATAAGAACTCTAGTCCAGACTTAGGCCTTTAACTCTGTGCTTCATTCTGTGTCTCCTTGAATGATAGTTGAATGTTGAAACTTTTTGTTGCTTATATTAGGTTCTTTGTCCCCGATGTGATGTGGGTACAATGGGGCTGAAGAGAAAGCAGAGAAAGTTAAAGGAACCTATTCCAAGTGGAAAGAAGAGGAGCACAAGACTGGAGAGTCTGAGTGACCTTGAAAGAGCTTTGACTGAAAGTAAAGAGACAGCTTCAGCAGTATGTATTTCTTCTTAACCTAGTTTATCCATTTGTTATTATTTTTTTAGTATTGTTAAAGCACTGTCTTATTTTATATCACAATCATTTCTGAATCTTCCCAGGCAATAGTGACCTTTCCGCATAACAAAGTATTGCTCCAAACTGACCAAACATCATGATTGATATCTTTTTTTTTAGGATTTTTTTTAACATTAATATTTATTTTTTAGAAAAGTTTTAACATGGTTACATAATTCATGCTCTTACTTTCTCCTTCAACCCCTCCCCCATGACTGATATACATTTCCACTGGTTTTAACATGTGTTATTGATCAAGACCTGTTTCCAAATTGTTGATAGTTGCATTGGTGTGGTAGTTTTGAGTCTACATCCCCAATCATGTCCACCTCAAACCATGTGTTCAAGCAGTTGTTTTTCTTCTGTTTCCACTTCTGTAGTTCTTCCTCTGAATGTGGGTAGCGTTCTTTTCCATAAATCCCTCAGAATTGTCCTGGGTCATTGCATTGCTGCTAGTACAGAAGTCCATTACATTCTATTTTACCACAGTGTATCGGTGTCTGTGTACAATGTTCTTCTGGCTCTGCTCCTTTTGCTCTGCATTAATTCCTGGAGGTCTTTCCAGTTCACATGGAATTCTTCCAGTTTATTATTCCTTTGAGCACAATAGTATTCCATCACCAGCATATACCACAATTTGTTCAGCCATTCCCCAATTGAAGTACATAACCTCATTTTCCAGTTTTTTGCCACCACAAAAAGTGCGGCTATAAATATTTTCATACAAGTCTTTATCTATGATCTCTTTGGGATACAAACCCAACAATGGTATGGCTGGATCAAAGGGTAGGCAGTGTTTTATAGCCCTTTGAGCATAGTTCCAGATTGCCAGCTAGAATGGTTGGATCAATTCACAACTCCACCAGCAATGCATTAATGTCCCAATTTTGCCACATCCCCTCCAGCATTCATTACTCTCCCCTTCTTTCATTTTAGCCAATCTGCTAGGTGTGAGGTGATACCTCAGAGTTTTGATTTGCATTTCTCTAATTATTAGATATTTAGAACACTTTCTCATGTGCTTATTGATACTTTTGATTTCTTTATCTGAAAAATGCCTATTCATGTCTCTTGCCCATTTATCAATTGGGGAATGGCTTGATTTTTTTATCTTGACTTACATCTTAAGGTGACTTACCACACCATAGTTCTCTACTTTTCCATGAAAGGATTTTATCTCCTATAGGGCTGTTGGTAGGAGGAAGAGAGTGTTTGTAAGGTACTTTGGAAAATGTGTTATGGATATGCGCTCCAAATTATGTTGTCATTGCAAAACATGGTTTGGATTTGAGTCACTTACGTTGGCAACTTTGTGATTCTAATGATATATTAAATGCTAACTTCAAATTTCCATTCTATCACTTCTTTAGAGACACATTGTACACTTACCCTTTCTATTCCATAAATGAACTGAAATCTGATTCATTAACCTGGTAATTCATTTAATCACCTAGTGTATAGTTTGTCTTAGTTTCAGGAGTGGCTGTAGGCGTTGGAATCTTGTGCATTGTGCTGATTTACATTGTGAAGGGATACTGTATGTAAATTGCGTACTGGATAATCCTGAAGAAGATAGACCCCAGAGGCTATTATATCTTTATTTTGGGGTCAGATTTTCTAGGACAAGAAGAGTTAAAAAAAATTAAAACATTTTTTTCTTTCAAAAGTACCATAGTTGTCATCTTTAAGCAGAGAGGAAAACCTGTTTTTTAAATCATAGCTCATAATGGGCAATAAGGGCTCAGAGAGATAACTAGCTAGCAACATAAAGTTTTAGTGTTTTATTTTTTTAATCAGTGGAATGGATTTACTTAGTAGTTGGGATTTTCCTATAATTTGGGAGTTCTTTTAAGTGTGAACATCATAAAGGGAGGATTGAAATATTGTGATTGAAGTTGGCCCAAAAAAAAAAATGTACCACTAAGCTAATTTGTACTGAGCAAGGAAAACAAATTTCAACCTTCCTTTATTTTTATTGCTTTTGGATAGTGAGGGATGGGAAAAAGAATTGGTTAAAATTAATTTAACTTAATGTTTGAAGAGAGTCATTTCATTAACTACAAATTATAAGGACATGTAGAACAAGTGACATAAGAGTTCCTAAAAGCTCACTATCTAAAACAGATGCATAGGACAGATGAAACCTTTATAACGATTTAAGAGTTATAAATACTAGCATTTTACATTAACTTAGTATTTGTGGGTTTATGGTAAAGACTACGAAGAAATATACTTTTGAAAAAAGTTATGTTGGAGGATTTGGAGATTTTTAGAAGGGGAAGAAGTCAGAGGAAATAAATTTTGTGAGAAGTAACAAAATAGAAATCTCCCAGGATCATCAGACCTTTGCAGGTAGGGGTTTGGGGATCAGGAATCTCCCTGCAATGACATTAAAACTTAAGTTGTAATCTCCTTGCAGATGGCAACACTTGGTGAAGCCCGGCTTAAGGAAATGGAGGCCTTGCAGTCCCTGAGAGCAGCTAATGAAGGGAAACTTCTGTCACCCAACCAAGACTTGGAGATCAAAATCTGTTTATGTCAGAAAGCCCCAGCTGCACCTATGATTCAGTGTGAACTCTGCCGAGATGCCTTCCACACGGGCTGTGTGGCTGTGCCCAGTATTTTGCAAGGTCCCCGCGTCTGGCTCTGTCCCTATTGTCGGAGATCTGAGAAGCCTCCATTAGAGAAAATTCTGCCCCTTTTGGCCTCCCTTCAGCGTATCCGTGTTCGCCTTCCTGAAGGAGATGCTCTTCGATATATGATTGAAAGAACCGTGAACTGGCAGCATAGAGCACAGCAGATGCTTTCTTCAGGGAGCCTAAAATTGGTACTAGACCGAGTTGGGTCAGGACTGTTGTACAGCAGATGGCAGGCCTCAGCAGGCCAGGTGCCAGAGACAAATAAGGTAGGCTCAAACTTGGGTTTTCAGAATCTGGCAAGCCCTTATGATTTATATACATGTTGCTGAGGTGCTCCTCCAACTAATGGAGCATCATCTTCGGTATCACTTGTATGTTGTGTGTGCCACTGCTGTCTTCTCAGAGAACTGTTTTCTTAGAACTTTATTTTGTCTCTGTTTTGAAGCATTTGCTCATCCATGTTGTTGTGGATTCATCTCTTTCTATAATGCAGTCTTCCATAGACTGATGACTCTTCTCTGTTTACTTAGAGCAGTCTCAAGTTTTCCACTAGTGAATAGTAAATTAGTTTGTATAGAAATCCATTTGTCTATATACCTTTACTGTTTATACAGTATTTCTCATTTTAAAGTAATTTCTTAGACTTTATAGCTTCTTCAAGTAGAATGGAAAGAAGCTTCTGCTATATTCTGTTCTTTTTTTTCAAATAGATTTTTATACTTTTCCAGAATTTCTTTCCTATCCCTCCCTTTTTCTCCTCCTAGGGAACCATTCCTTAAAGACAAAAATACATATTGGTGCTATTTGTCTCATCCATTTATCTGAGAACAAAGGTGAATTCAGCATAACATTTGATGCTGTCTGGTGGCATTTTGATTAAAGCACTACACTAAATCACTTGGGATAGGAAGGTGTTTTCTTTCCTATTTCATTCCTATACATACATATAAATACATTATATTCCTAGTAAAAAATAGTAGATTTAAAAGGAAACTGAAGTTGGACTACTTTTCTAGTCTCTCTTTTGCCAGTTAAAACTTTAAAGTTTTCTCCAGTCATTTGAACAAAGATGAATTTGTGTCCTTTCCCTGACTATTTCCCTTGACCACTCTATTCCCTGGATTTCTCTTTAATTCCTTGGGAATAGACCAAGAGTTTATATTTTTACAAGTAAAAAAGATTGTATCTGTGGGACCTCGAAGTTATTTATTTTTATTCCACGTCCTTGGCTATGATTCCTTCAGGATCAGTGTTCTAAAATAGTTTCTAAAATCTTTTATTAAAGCTTATGTTCATTATGTCCCTCAGTAAATCTTAACTATTACCGTGGCAAATTAGCATTTTTAATCGACCGTGTTAGTTTATACACAGTAAGAGTTCATTAATTTGAATCTGCCCCCTAAAGAAAAATGATCCTTTGTTTTGACAGTATAACTGTTGTCAAGGTAGTCCTCCTGTAAAACTGGTTTCAGTAAAGCCTGGAAGATTAAAGCCTTAATCCCTTTAGTAATTAGCCTATTTACTTAGATTCAAAGAGGCAGATGATGATCCTGATAAGTGCCAGTCAGTTTGGGGGCAATCAAGCCATTGCAGCTCCTTTTGTCAATTTGACAACCTGATCCAGCTCCATCACTGGGCCTATAAGAAATTATTTCTATGCTAGGAAAGTCTTGTTACAAAATGTTTTCCTCCTATTAGGTTTCACAGACAATTGGTGCAATGTCCTTTTCTCTGCCCCATGACTGGGACAACAGAACCTCCTACTTACATTCTCCCTTTTCAACTGGACGAAGTTGCATCCCCCTCCATGGTTTGTATACTCCCGTTCATTTTGGGGTTTGGGATAGAGGAGTTACAAGAAATTCTTTTTAATTTTTCAACTGCTATTAATCAGTGATCTAATTAAAAAGCCATTACCTGTTTCATTTTAGAGTCATAACTAAAAGTTTATTGGTCCATTTAGAAATGCAAAGGAGTTCTGGGTGGAAAAAGCTTTTTATTCTTTTTGGAATGTTGTTATGGTTAATTTGTGATCACAACTACACTGGATCTCCACTTTCCAAAATGATGGGTTAATTTTCCAAATGTCTGGGGCACTTCCACAAACAGATTAGTATCTATTAATAGCTTGGCTTCTTTACTAGTTCTAGTTTTGCAGGTTTGGGACTATCAGCTTCCTTGTATTAAAGGACTAATGTGAAGCTGTAGCATTTTGTCCTTTATGAAGGAAGTTTTAGAGGAAAAATGAAGAATAAGATAAAGAGATTTATTTGCTCTGATCTTTTATAGGTATCAATCCTGATGTGGATGAGTTGCTAACAGAAGCCCAGTTACTTCAGGTGTCTCTGCCTGAGATTCAGGAAATCTACCAGACTTTACTCACCAAGCCAAGCCCGACTCAGCATCCTGACCGAGGTTCACCTGTTGGACTCACCAGTGAGAAGGCAGGTATCAGGTTCAGAACTGAAGACAGGGGGTTTAGGCTGTATATCATTCACCCTTATTGTAACTAGTAGAGTTGTCTTATTGGATTACAAGGAGAAGGACTTCCATGAATTGGGAGTTGGGCTATAAGGTGAAGGCCAGGAGTGTTGTTTGGAGCCAGCTCAGGACTTAACAGTTGACTCAGTTTGTGGCTTGAAACCCATCTTCTAACTGGCTGGGCCTGAATACTGTGTGTGTGTGTCTTTCTGTCCGTCTGTCTCTTTCCCTCCTTCCCTCTCCCTCTCTTCATGTGTATAATTTGAACAAGATATGTAGCCCATTTGTGGCTGAATGTAGTTATGTGAACTTGTTTTTCATTTTCCTAGTTCATCTTGAATCTGTAATTAAGACTAGACTAGGGGTTCTTTTCACAATCTGGTGACTACTCAAGGACCCATAGTCAGACTAATGTTTTTAAGCAATTAAAGGAAATACTATAGTTTGGTTAGAGTTTAGCTAAAATTGAGGGGGTTTTTTTTCTTCCCAAGTTTGCAGGCCCACCCTAGGATTCTCTCCATGGACCCTGGATTAAGAACCCCTGGGCTAGACTATTTTTCTGGAGGGCTGATTCAAATGAAGTTGCCTTTTCTATACACTCTACAGCTTTGTTAGAAGAGAGATGTTCCTTTCAGTTGTTATATAGAAAGTGTTTTTATCCTATTAATGAACTGATCTCAGTACTCAGTAGTCAATTTTAGCCCCTATTCCCTCTAGAGCTTCCAAGTAAAAAGGAATACTTGTTAGAATGGACAACCAGTATGGTGATCTTGAGAGATCGGTAGAGGATGGAGCCTGGGGGAGATTGGAGATAAAAAGCATATACCATGTTGGTTCATTTATAGAAGAATATTTCCCCCTCAGATCTTTAGACATGAAATCTATTATGATTGCAGTTAAATGCAAAATTATATTTTTTCTGTCAAAGGGATTTGATTTTTGAGGTTCAACTACTGAATCTCATGACTTCAGGCAAATCTGAGATGAGAAGTTGAAGAGAGAAGGTGGCAGGTTGCAGATTGCTTTGGTGTAGAGCAGTGGTTCCCAAATTTTTTTGGCCTACCACCCCCTTTCCAGAAAAAATATTACTTAGCGCCCCTTGGAAATTATGAAACTATTTATTGAACTCAGAATAGAATGTAATACAAAAAAAGTGTGGCCATCACTGCTCTCCTGGATCACTGCAGCACCCACCAGCAGGTGGTAGCGCCCACTTTGGGAATTACTTGGTGTAGAGTATTTTCTCATCCATGAATTCCTTCTATCATTGAAAACACAGAGATGAGACTTTGGCTGTAACATCTGTAGTCTAAAGAAGGGATAAATGTGCATATTTAGACAAAATAATTACCAGATCTACTTTTTTTTTTTTAACCCTTACCTTCTGTCTTAGAGTCAATACTGTGTATTGGCTCCAAGGCAGAAGAGTGGTAAGGGTAGGCAATGGGGGGGTCAAGTGACTTGCCCAAGGTCACACAGCTGGGAAGTGTCTGAGGCCGGATTTGAACTTAGGACCTCCCATCTCTAGTTCTGGCTCTCAATCCACTGAGCTACCCAGCTGCCCCCCCAGATCTACTTTTAAGATGGCATTTTCTTAACAGCATTCTTTTGATTATTCAGGAATTTTAACCTAACTCTTTCTTGGTCTGACATCTTTTCCTTTGATTTAGTCATTTCTTAAGCATCTCTGGTCAATTCAGACTACCCTGATGTATTAGGGTGTAGGTTAAAATATTTTTAAGACAGGTTTGGGTTTTACTTGTGGATTTCTAATATACATGTTCTTTTTAGCTGTAATAGTTTCTTTTATTTTAGTACAAATATCAAAGAGGATTAGTTGTGAAATTGTGTAAAGCTTACCTTGACTTCACATTTTTCCAGAATGACTGTTGCCGAGGGAAGCGAGATGGAACTGGAAATCTTGAAAGAAAATTGAAGAGACGATTGGAAAGAGAGGGTTCATCTATCGAACGACGGGAACGAATTAAAAAAACGCGGACCCCTAAAAAGAAGAAAATCAAACTGAGCCACTCCAAGGACATGAACAATCTCAAGCAAGAGAAAGAACGGAGCTACGACCTGGCCCGTCCCACTGAAACTCAGTCCCTGCCCTCAGATACATCTTATTCGGAACAAGAGGACTCTGAGGATGAAGATGCCATCTGCCCTGCTGTGAGCTGCCTACAGCCAGAAGGAGATGAGGTCAGTGAGGTTTGGGCCATAGAGGACGTGCTACCTACCCCCTAACTCAGAAACCCTGTAAGCTAGACCTCGCTGGGTCTCTCTCTCTTCTGCTTATCTGCTTTGAGCTGATCGAAGTCGATGGCTCCTCCCTACCCCTACTGATTTCTCTGCTCTTAC
This sequence comes from Gracilinanus agilis, assembly GCF_016433145.1. NCBI lineage: Eukaryota > Metazoa > Chordata > Mammalia > Didelphimorphia > Didelphidae > Gracilinanus > Gracilinanus agilis. The sequence continues at coordinate 104,970,712 of NC_058133.1, read as the reverse complement.
CATCGTTAACTGGGTCTCCTCCCTTTTCTCGAAGAAACTCTCGCTCTTCCCTTTTTTCCTTTTCTTGCCTCCTCTTCCAGCTTTCACCATCCAGGTGCTCAGAAGGTGGGAGGGATGCTGTCGTATTGCTTTTTTAATGCTTACCCACCAGAGGGAAGTGCTGTCTAACCCCAAAGCAGTCACCACTTGAAGAATGGCTTTGACTTGGTGGTTCTGGCTAGTGGTCCAGCTACAGTACATCTGGCTTAACTGTTGTGCCAGAGAATGGGATATTGGCGGGTTAGTTAGAAACAGTCTAGATCTCCTGAAAATGGCCCGCTGGCCCGCCCAGTTTTGAAACTCATTTTCCCCTCTGAAAATCCCATCTCCCTGCTCTTTGTAACTAGGTGGACTGGGTCCAGTGTGATGGCAGCTGCAATCAGTGGTTTCATCAGGTCTGTGTTGGTGTTTCTCCAGAGATGGCAGAGAAGGAAGACTACATCTGTGTGCGCTGTACTGTGAAGGACGCACCGAACCGAAAGTAAAAAAAACAAAACAATACAAAAACAAATCCCCCACTTATGTAATTCAGGACTCCGAGAAGATTTCTGCAATTTCTCAGCAAAGCTGCAGGACTGGTATTAGTGCCAGCCTGTAAACGGTGCTATTTCTATTCTTCATGGGATCATTTTTCCAGAACTGTTTGAAAAAAAAAAAAGAAAAAAAGAAAAAACTAACAAAAAAATTTTTTTTGACACTTTTTGTATTTTTCCCTTAAGAGCTGTTTGTGGTTGTTGAGGTCTGAAATGCTGACTGTTTTTTGCAGGGGTTTCCACCAATTTAGAAGGCAGTGAAGCTTGCACCTTTTCATGGACAGCATTAAAGTCATACCTCTGTCTGGGATTTACCGGCTTAAGAGTCCAGCTTGGCTTCAGTGCCCAGAATGGCACCAGAAATTCCAGTAAATCCTCTTTTGAGGAATCTCTCCTGTTTACTCTGTTACCATTTGGGGGGAACTTTTGGTTTTTCACTTTGGGGTTTTTGTTTTTGTTTTGCTCTGCTCTTCAACTCCCACCTCTCCCCATTCTCCTCCTCCCCATAGATTAGGTTTATTTATCTGAGCAATAACTTCTATGTCTGGTTTCAGTGGCTGGAATTAAAAACGTTCTGAAAAGTGTGTTGGTGCTTTAGCATTGGGTTGATGTTTGGGATACAGACGTTTTAGGCTCTAGTGTCACTGATGGACTAGCGATGTAGAAGGGAGACAGCTCTGTAAGTAATTGCCACAGCTGTATTTTGGCTTTTTCTTTTTTTTTTTTCCTTTTTTTTTTTTTCTCCTGGGGAGGGGGGTAGCTTGTATCAACTGTTGCAGTTTATATTGTGGAATAAATCCTTGGTTATGATATATTAGTAAATCTTGGTTATTCAGAGCCCTTAGTAATGCAGTTTCTCTTAAACTTTTTTTTCTTCAGCTTCCCTTGCTTCGTCCCAGTTAGGCTGCTGTAAAATAAGCTCCAACTTGCAGGGGCTAGAGATGGATTTCTTCTGGTGTGCCGTCCCCTGCCTTCTGTTCTATTGTTGCAGCTGCTTGCGCCTGCAACCCCTTTTCCCGTTTCCCCCAACCTCCTGTTGTGGCTCATACTCTACAGGGAACAGAACCTGTTCTTGAAAGCCATAATGTTTATAGGCTTTCTCAGAATGTTGAAACCATGCCTAATCTGCAGCTTGGTCCCATTTGATGAATTTATTTCAATTGTATTTACTAAAGTGAAGATGAAAACTAGCATCTTAAGAATCAGAGGTCAGGACACAATCCAAAGGGATTTCTTCTTCACAGACCTAGAGAAGTGAGCATTAAAGAAGAGTTTAGTTTCCATGGGGTTAAACACTTACAAGGTGGGAGCAGTTGCCTTCTTATTTGTTTTTCCTCCTCACCCTCAGTTCAGATCACCTGTCCTGGGGAGTAGGGGCTTCTTTCATTATTCCCCTCTAATAGCTCCTTTAAAGGGTCTGTTTTACAGTGGTGATCACTGACAAACAGAACAAGCTCTCTTGCTTATTTTCTCATTTTTCAGCCATAAACCTGAAGAAGGGTTAGAACTTAGTGGGTTTTCAAAAAACAAAAACAAAAACACCCTAGCAGTTTGTGATGTAGTGGAGATTAAAATGTACTAGCCCTAGCCCCCTTATGCAATTTAAATAATTAAATCTCTCTATGAATAACTCTTAGTTGTCTGCAGTTTTGATGCAGATCCTGTGATGTCTCTCCTTGTTTGGGGGTCCTGGGTTTAGAAAGTAACCTGATCAACAGAGCACCATCTAAAATAGTTTGTGTTTTTGGCTCTCAAATTTCCAAGGTCTGAAAATGTCTCTCTAGTCAGAATGTCAGCTATCAATGAAGTCACTACCAAGACTGCAAAGCCAAGAGGATTCTGCATCCTGATAATGGGCTTGATGGGTCCTTGTCTTTCAAAAGGCTCTGAGCAGTGAGCATTCTCTCATTCCATTAGGGGTGTTTTAATGAGAAGAAAGATTTTGGGGCACTAAGACAAGGAGCCACCTGGGATGTCTATTAGATAGTCTACACAGAAGCTCTGAGGTTTGTTATTACTCAAATTAGAAAATCATAGAATCATAGTTTTGGAGTGAGACGGGGGACCATGGACATTATTTAGGCAAATCCCTCATTTTACACTTGAGTAAACTAAGGCTTAAGTAGATTCAGTGACTTAAATAAGATCACAGTCATTCATATTACGCATCAGAGGCAAAATTTGAACTCGATTCCTGCTCATGTGGCACCATTATAGAATAGAATTCTCCCTATCTGATACAGTTTTAAAGGTGGAAGGGACCTGAGACCTTAGGTTGGCTTTGAGGGAAAAATGCTGACTATGGACTCAGAGGACCTGGGTTTGAATCCTGGATCCATCCTTTTACTTCCTTGACTTCCAGTTTCCCTAGGATAGCATTGAATTAATGATCTCAAGATCCCTTGTAACTTTAAATCCACGAACCTCATTCAAGTTCTTGTACGAAACATTGTGTGTTTCTGTGGCACTCTGGATTTTTTAACTCCATTTTTGGAATACATCTCTATGGGAGAGTTCTTTAAGGCTAGTTTCATCTGTTATACCCGGGTCCTCTAGTCTTTGGGGAGACTGTACTGGTAAGTGGTTTCTATACTCACTATTGAGATTCAAGTTCCCAGCCAGAAACTTCCTGTATATAGCATTGGTCAGGGGTTTGCCCACTTGTTTTCCGGTTTGGACTGGAAGATTCCAATATTCAGATGCTAAACCTTAAGCTCACTTTAGTTGGCTGAGAGGTCTCAAATACTTACCTTTTTACTCATCTTTTCAAGTGCATATGGACAGTGAGATTATCTCTTTGATTAGGATGTGGTGAAGCCCTTCTCGTCTTAGTGTCATCATGATTAGAGCCTGATTTATCATTGACAAATCAAAACATTTTAATGTTATTACAGTTGAATGGGATCATTCAGATCATTCAGATCAGTATCATTCAGATGTTTAGTGAACATCAATTATATACAAGGCAACAATGATGACAAACTATCTTTCCAAAGCTCTTTTATATTTAATCCCAGTGCAGGTAAACTGCTAGATACTGAAGGTCTCTGCTCTACCACCAGAAGCGTACAAGAATAACAACAATATTTAAACATATAAGCAATATAGACACTATTCCAAAATATAATTTTACATATATGATGCATGTGTCTTGATAGCCCCTGGTCTAGCCTATATTTGTCATGTAACTTAAGGAATCTAAGACAAGATTTATGCCTCATATTGGTTTTTTGGAAGAAGAATAGGGGCAGCAATGAGGCTCCAACTGTGTCATTCCTGTGTAGTTTCAGCAGAATAGATTAATTTATGCCCTGGATGTTGTCACTAGGCTGCTCTAATTCCTGTCATTCAAAAGATTTTCTTCTCCAATACAGTTCTTGCTCTAGTTAGTGTGAAGTCTTCCGAGAGGGCCATATGGACCTTGCAAATAAATGGACTTTACTGACAGCTTGTCTGAAATGTTTACAAATTAAGTGCCTACTCTTTGAAGCAATGCTACCTTAACTTCTTTTTGAAATGTAATCTAAAGTATATGATCACAATTTTCAGATCCCTTTGTATCATGTCTGCATATAACTAGGGGTGCACCTTAATATTTGTAACCACATGATAGAACTTTCAAGACCGACAGTGGATTAGACATACTGCTTTCCCCATTATTTGTTTTAGATTAAATATGAGGCAAAGAATTCTGGTATTATGAATATCTCAGCCATCCTATTTCCTAGTTAACTTGCATTGTGTCTAAGTGCTTAAGATTATGGTGAAGTTACTTTATCAGTGACATGGGTGGAAGCAAAAAGAATTTTTTTTTTTGTAAGGACAGCCGGGCTCTTGGCACAGAGAAATGGTCAAGCTGCTCAATTATGTGTTTTTTTTTTTATCTCAAACTTTGTTCCCACTATAAAGAATGAGCTACAACTTGTGGATTTGGACAGAAGCTGGAGAGAAACACACACACACACACACACACACACACACACACACACACAGAAGCTGGAGAGAAACACACACACACACACACACACACACACACACACACACCCCTAATATTTTTTTTCTCTGATTCCTTGTAGAAAAATTCTGAGAGTAGAATTCTTGTAATCCGGTCCAGTCTAGTCCTTGTCCAACAGACAAAATTGATACCTGTCCCTGAAATCTGGCATTTTTTAAAAAATGATTTGATTATGTTACTAATAATCACAGTCTCCTGGGATGAAACAGCTTCAGAACCTTCTATTATCTGAGCCAGTGACCAATTACTATGATTCTCAATCAAGGAATCCCTTTTTGTGTTTACTCAAATTTTTATTTCTTTTAAGTGAACCCTTTTACACAGAATTATTTGGGAAGTTAGGAAGATATGGAGATTCCATTTCTCAGGTTCTAGACTGTTAAAGTTAAATTACAAACTCCTGGTTCTTAATTTCCATAGAGTTTATTAATGTTACTTGAAATAGATAGAGAGCATAGAGATAGAGGGAGATTAAAGCCTATTTCTAATCATGCCCCTCCATGAGGCTGTCTCTCTCAGCCACAGTCCTTCACTGCTGCCCATCCAAGGGAATAGAGAGTGAGCACTTCCTGGCACCCCTTTTATTTGTTTCCTTTGGCCTGACTTATACCCTTTAGTTCAGGGTCATGTCCCTAGGACTCCTCACCTGTGACCTCTGTTTGGAGCATTCACATGATGTCCAGTCACGCAGCGCAGGGATGCAGGTCAGATGACCCCAGGAGGAAGGGGATCCCTTTACACACATACCATAGGGCTAGAATTTTCTGTATCTAAGCAAATTTAATTCTGGCATTTCTTTTAACATCTGCATTAGATTATGTTCTACCTGAGCTTAGGTCCCCTGTTTATAAAGAACTTTGTTCTTTATAATTCCAGCACTGTAATTCCAGTGGTTAGCATATTGTAGAAAATAACCATTACTGTGTCAGACTCTATACTTACACTTTGTGTTCTTCTGGGAGGAAAGGACACAGCTTGCACACAGATAAATAAAAGAAAGAGGTAGAGTAGATCCTGAACAGCTAAAGGGATCTAGAAAGATTTCCTTCCTTTAGGAAGGGGCTACCTGAGTTGAGCCTTTGAGGAACCTGGTGACAAGGCAACAATTTTCTTAGCCACAATTCCTCAAGCTATTAACCATATTAAGTTCTTTAATAATCACCCCATAATTGTATCTTATATCCACAAATGTTTTTTTCTGGGCCTTAAACCCTGGAAATAAATGTTAAAGAATCTAATAGCTTAGCTGGATCTTAGCTTTCATAGATCTGGTGAACCTCTACTCTACCCAGACTGGAACAGTTTTCCATAACAGAAGTGAGAAATAATGGGGTTGTCAAAGGGGCCCTAGAGGTTTGGTTGTATTTAGTGGGAATGCTTCCAGGCTACCTTATTTTTTTATGTTCAGAATTGGCCTGAGTAACACTCATATGTTAGGTTTTGAGGGTCTGAATTTCTAAGCAGAGCTACCAGTAACCTAGTAACCTACTCTGGTTGTGAGATCAGGGAAAGGAAGGAACTTACCTTAGAAAAGGCCAAGACTCCTGGGGTATAATGATGGTGTCTCCTTTCATTATAACTGATGCTTACACACAGTCCCTAGGCTAAGGTACTGGTTTGTCTGGATTTGCATGGGATATAATAATGAGGAAAATGTAAGGATGATATAATAAGATAAGATACTCTGTTCTCATGTCTAATTAGAAAATGTGACTATTGAGTGAAGTATAGAAGGAAAATCTATTGCAGTTCTGGGGCTAGACAGCCTGGGACTTAATTATACTATCCAATAATACTTCCCTCTTTCTAATTTCTCCATTGCTGGTCACCCAAGTTACAACCTCCACTCTTATTTCCTCAAACCTGTGTTTCTTCTCTACCCTGCCACCCCCTCCCCAATCCAATTACTTGGTTGCTAGAAATGTTATGGGAGGTAGAATTGTCATTTCCCCTCTCATAGCCACCAGCCTAATTCATATCCTCATCACCCCTGACTGGTTTTGCCATAATTGCTGAATCCTAAGTTTGACTATAATGTTTTCCATATAAACTAGCGAGTTCCTCCTTCAATTCTTAGGCATTAAAATCCCTTCATATGCTACCCTTCCTTTCCAGACTAATTACATCTTACTCTTCATACTCCACTTTTCAGCCAAACTAACCTATTTGCCTTTCCTTGTATAAAATATCCCGTTTTCTGATATTGTCCCATTGCCATTTCCAAAGGCTGGAATGTTTGTTGCTTCTTAGAATCCCGGCTTGTTTAAAGGTTCAGCTCAAGTTTCACTTTCTCTACTAGGTCCTGTCTTGATTTCCTCACTTGCTAGTGTTCTTTTCCTTTCCCTTGAATTCTTTAATAAATTTATATTTTTATGCATTTATTTGTATATCTCTGTAATAGATTGTAAGCCCTTTGAGGATAGGATTATTTTTTTACTTCAAGTTTCTAACACAGTGCCTTGCATATATTATTTGCTTAATGAATGAAACAAGCTTTCTGATAAGGGTATGGATTTCAGAAACTGGGGCGTGGGGTGGGGTGGGTGGGAAAGTCATTTCAAAACTTTAGAGGAAATATCTAATACCCTTTGCTTTAAGGCATTGGAACATTTAACAATTCATACCAAAAGACTGTACAAGGACATACATACAAGGTGACCAACCAGGTGAGTAAATTCCAGTGAGTTAAGAGTAATTGAGGCCTTCAGAATGTTGGAAGATTCTATAGAGTGGAGCCTGCCTCAGAATAGAGAGATACCTGAAAAAAAAGGCAGCACCTCCATACTGACTACATTTTTTTCATCACTTTGACCTCCTGGTGAGCCATTTCTCTGGCCCTTTTGATTTGAGTCCCTTGTTCTTTTATCCAATTCCATCTTGCCTGGCCAGGCCTCAGCCCTTGGATTACTCTTACCATCCACTGTTTTTAATTAATGGAGCTGATAACCTTGGGAACTAGGCCTCTACAAATTTGTCACAGAAACTCAACTGGACCTGCAAACTGTAAGGCAGTTTGCATCTCCCTAATTCACTCTGCTACTTAACACAGCTGTGCTTCCAAATCTCATTTGTATAACTCCTTGTGGTACCTCCTCTTCTCCTGTCTCCTCCCACTTTAGATTGCCTTCTCGCTCTCTCCACCCATCTGAAATTAAGGTGACCTTTCTTGCCAAGGCTAATATCTCTGCTCATTCCATTCCTTCCCAGTCTTTTGTGTTCCCCAGCAAGATTGTTTCTGTCATCTCTCACTTTGTCTCTCCATGTCAACTGGCTATTTTCCGTCTACGAACTGTGCCTTCCCCCATCCTCAGAAAACCCTAACTTCATCTCCACTAGTTAATCTCTTGCCTTTTCTGCCCAAAGAGAGAATCTAATACAATAGGTCCCTCCACTTCTTGTACTCTCAACTCTAAATTTGGTATAATTAATATGAGATCAATGGCCTACTAGCTTTCCTTGACTTCTATGAAGTCTTTTGACACTGTTAATGACTCTTCTTTCATAATCTAAAGGTCTTTAAAACAACCTTATCTCCTCGCTTATGCTCCTCAGGCTGTACTGGATCTTCATCTAAGCCCTGTAACCCCAGACATCAGTTTTGAGTTTTACTCAATTGCAGCTGCTCCCTTGAATTCAGTTATGCCTCTATGCTGTTGATTCTCAAATCTAACCTTTTTGCTGACTTCCACACATACCCTCCCACACAGTTAATTATTTACATCACAAGCTCAATTTCTCTTAACCATTTTAAACTTCACATGTCCAAAATTAAACATTGATCATACTTTCCACTCAATTTCTCTCAGTTCACCAGGTCTCAGAACTTATGGCATTCTTCATTCTACCTGAGCCGATTTGTTGCCAGAGCCTATATATTTTGCCTTTGTAGTATTTCTTGTATACATCCTCTTCTCTGACACTATCAACTTGTTTCTGGGGCTTATCACCTCATACATATACTGTTGCAATAACCTGCTAGTGGATCTACATGCCTTGGAGTTTCCATTTCAGGTATTAGTTCCACTCTGCTGTCAAAAGTGCTCTTCTTGGGGGCAGCTAGGTAACTTATTGGATTGAGAACCAGATTCAGAGAGGCAAGGTACTGGTTTCTAATCTGGCCTTGACACTTCCTAGTTATGCGTCCCTGGGCAAATCTTAAACTTCCATTGCTTATCACATACCACTCTTCTGCCTTAGAACCAATACACGGTATTGATTCTAGGACTTGAAGGTAAGGGTTTAAGAAAAAAATTATCTTTTTAAAATGTAAGTCTGATATTGTCCATTGACCCCCTCCCCCCTCCATTCCCACCCCTGTCCCACCCCTATTACCACTGGGATCAAATATAAGATAAACAATCTATGTACCATGTACTTTGCTAAGTGCTAGGCAAATAAAACCAAAACCCTGCTCTCAAGGAACTCAAACTAATGTAGACTGTAGGCAAGCTATATACAGAATAAGAAATTAGTAAAAGGCACTAGAATTAAGAGGTGTTGGAGAGATTTTAAGTAAAAGATGGGATTTTAGTTGGGAGTACCTAATAGTGGGAAAGAGAAGGGAGAGCATTCCAGGCCTGGGCACTAGCCAGAGAAATCTAGAGTGGAAGGATAAGGAGTATCTTGTTTATGGCACATGGAAGAAGTCGGCACTTGAACAGGAGTTTTAGCACTGCCCCACCCACCTAAACCCTAGCACCAATACATTCCACTTTTAGACAATTCCAATCAGGTAGCTTTTCCCTCCCTCTTATCTAGTTTACTATTTGGAAACAAGTTATCCTTTCCACATATCCTTGATAATTTCCTTTCTTCATCAGTACAAACAACCCTGCTTTTCCCTCAAGCAAAATCTTCAGTCCTTAGATGTGTTCAGTCAGTCTTTCCATAAGGACTCGTCCATCTCTTTTCTCCCTAAATTACCAATATCTTGCTTAAAAATAGTACTCTAAATGAGGATAAAAGAGTACAGTGGGACTATTCACTTCTCAGTGCTTGAAAGTGACTTAATTCAGATCAAATTTTCTTGGTTACCACATTATGTACTGAGGCAGTCCACTATAAGTCTTTTTCAGAACTGTCCAAAACAATTTTTTTTTTTGGTGGGGTGGGGGTGGGGCAAGATTATTTCTATGCCTCTTGAATTTAATCTTATTAGATTTAGCTCAACATACTATAAACTGTCAAGCCCCTTTTGGATCTTGATCATACTATCTGCTTTGCTGCGTTAGAGCATTTCCCCTATTGGCCTAATAAATCAGAAAAGAAAATAAGATTGGTCTATCTCTTTGTAGATCAGTCATTGACTCCATTTTAGATTTACTTTTGTTAAAAGTTGTGTCCAACTCTTCATGACCCCATTTGAGTTTTCTTGTTAAAAGATCCTGGAAGCAGGTTGCCATCTCTAGCTCATTTGGCAGGAAACTGAGGCAAACAGACTTGCTCAGATTCACACAGCAGCTAGTATAATAAGTATCTGATTTGAACTTAGGCCTTTCTGACTTCAGATTCTGTGCTCTATCCACTGCATCACCGTAGTTGCTCCTTTAGATTTACTATATTCTAGAATTTTCCCAGGAATTGAAATTAATATTACTGGCTGCTAATGTGCCAACTTCTTGTTTTTATTTTTCAAAATGTAAACATTATCTTTTCTTCTACTCTTGCCACACTTTAGTGTTCCAGAAATCACATTTGCCTTTTTTGGGGTTACTTGACCTTGTGGATCAACTCTGGACTTGGTAACTGCCACCTCTCAAAGTGTTTCTCCCCACTATATTGGGTTGAAACTCCATGCCTGTCCATTGCAGTTCAAAGAATATTCTTAAAAATGAAAACAGAGTAAAGAGTTCTGCCTTTTTTTCTTCGTTGTTTTTAGAAATCTGTCTTAAATAGTGCCTTTGCTTTTTTCATCCTCTTTTCCCTAATGTAGTGAGAAAAACTTTCTGTAACACTGTTTACCAGCTCATTCTGAACTCCAACATGCTTTAGTGTTTCCTGTTTGTTACCTGCCCTTGCTTACAAACCTCAGACCATGTCTTTGAAGATGACCTGTGGATGTCCCTGTATGTCCCCATCAGCATCTTTATACACTTCCCAGTGAAATGATTTCTTTGTGTGTTCATAATTTCATTGACCTTGAGAGGGTGCCAAATTGAAAAAGGGCCTCAAGTATCAAGGGTAAGGAGTTTGTACCTAATTTGTTAGTGGTGAAAAGAACAGTGATAGTTTTTGAAAGGAGTGAGACAATAATTATTTGATGTGAGGGTGGATCAGAGGAAAGACTAATGGATGTCTTGCTAGGAAATTGGTTAAGTAAACTAGTTACGTGGTAATGAGTTTTCCTTTATTAAAGTTGTGGGAAAAGTTAGAACAAGGCAGAAACCTGTGGACAAGGAGTGGATTCCATAGAGTTCGGTTCTCGGGAGTTCAGTACATACTCTTCAGGTTCTTTGAGCTAGTGCAAATCATTTTTCTTGGTTTGCCTCAATTTCTTCATCTGCAAAGTGGGCATAATTATAGCACCTCCTAGTTGAAGATTAAATGAGGTAATCATAAAAGTACTTAAGAAGTGCTTGGCATATAGAAAATCCTATAGAAGCATTGGCTATTATTGTCATTAATTACATAGCATGGTGTCTTTCCACATAGTAAGTAAAGCACTATTAAGTGTAGCTATTGTTATCATTAAACACCTTAGCACAGTGCCTGCTATGTATTAAGCACGCTATGTACATGTTCTTATTGACTACTAAGTGAATGCTAAAGCAATACCTGCCAGACCCCTTGCATTCCTCCTACGTTCCAGTATTCACAGGAGAATATCTCCTAAGACATTTCTGTCTCCTAAGAATTAGTGCCAACCAAGACTTCCTTGAGGGCTCCATTTCTCTCTGCAATTTTCACTGTATTCCATAGCCATGAGCTTAATTATCATCTCTGCACAGATGACTCCCAAATCTGTATCTCTCCTTAATTAAAGCCTAGGGCCTAGATCCTAGAAGATTCTTTTTTTTTTATTTTAAACATTTTGTTAATACTTATATTTTAGGAAAGTTAACATGGTTACATGGTTTATGCTCTTACTTTCCCCTTCACCCCCCGACCTCCCCTCTCCCCTGGCCGATATGCATTTCCACTGGTTTTAACATGTGTCATTAATCAAGACCTATTTCCAAATTGTTGATAGTTGCATTGGTGTGGTAGTTTCGATCCCCAATCATGTCCTCATCATCCCATGTATTCAAGCAGTTGATTTTCTTCTGTGTTTCCTCTCCTGCTGTTCTTCCTCTGAATGTGGGTAGTGTTCTTTACCATAAGTCCCTCAGAACTGTCCTGTGTCATTCATTGCATTGCTGCTAGTACAGAAGTCCATTACATTTCAATTTTACCACAGTATATCAGTGGCTGTATACAGTGTTCTTTTGGCTCTGCTCCTTTCACTCTGCATCAATTCCTGGAGGTCTTTCCAGTTCACATGGAATTCCTCCAGTTTATTATTCCTTTGAGCACAATAGTATTCCATCACCAGCATGTACCACAATTTGTTCAGCCATTCCCCAATTGAAGGGCAAACCCTCCTTGCCACCACAAAAAGCACGGCTATAAATATTTTCATGCAAGTCTGTTTATGATCTCTTTGGGGTATAAATCCAACAATGGTATGGCTGGATCAAAGGGCAGGCATTCTTTTATAGCCCTTTGAGCATAGATCCAAATTGCCATCCAGAATGGTTGGATCAGTTCACAGCTCCACCAGCAATGTAGAAGATTCTTTTGCATCTCAAACATGTCCAAAATAGCTTGTAATCTCCATGAACTCTAACACTCAAATTTTCTTCCTGTTGAAGGGATTACTATGTAGTTGCTTAGCTTGGTAACCTTGGAGTTGTCTTCCACTCATTCACCTCTATCCAATCCAATCTTGCCAATTCTTGTCAGGCCAACTTCCATAATATCTTGTGTCCATCCATTCATGGAAATACCACCCCAGTTCAAGTCTTAATCTCCTCTTGCCAAGAATATTGTAAGTAGCTTCCTGACTTTCCTGCTCCCAGTCTTTTCTCTCCCCAATCTGCCAAAAAAAAGAAACCTTTCTTTTTTAAGCATAAGCCTAAACCATATCACTGCTTCAGACGTTTTCTTAGTGCTTAGTGGCCTTTTATAAATGATTCTCAGCCAGTCTTAACAGCCAAAGTTCATATGTGACTTCTACATGCCAGCCAGTGTCGACTCTTCAGCTCTTCCTTCAGCTCATCATGTCTTCAACCACTCCCATTCATCCCCTCCTCCTATCTGGAATGTCCTGTCTTCATCTGTCTTCCCAAGCCCTTACCTTCCAGTAAAGGCTAGTTTAACATGCAGGATTTAATATGCAGCTTGGTCATTTGAGAGATTCTTAAATTCCAGTCCTTCTGTGTTGCGAGGTAATAGGTTCTAGGTAGACACAAAACCAAAAAGGAAAATGGCCTCTGCCCCAAGAAGGAGGAAGAGATGTACACACAGAGAAGTAAATACAAAATACATACAAAATATTTGGGGGACCAGAGTTGGGTAGGAAATGCTAAAAAGATCAGGAAAGGAATCCTATGGGATATGGCATTTGAATTCAGTCTTGAATGAAACAAGGGATTCCAAGAGGTGGAGGTGAGGAGAGATCATTCCAGCCATGGGAGATACATTGTTTGGAGCATGAAGTAAATGATCTTTCAAAGAGGATTGAAGCCAGATTCAGGGGTTCTAAATGAGTTGAGCTTGTCTTTTGCTCCGGAATCTCAAGGGAGTCACAGGGACTCCTTGAGCAGGGAGGGATGTGGTCAGAACTGCGTTTTAAGAATAGGAATTTGGGGGCAGCTGGGTAGCTCAGTGGATTGAGAGAGCCAGGCCTAGAGACGGGAGGTCCTAGGTTCGGGTCCGGCCTCAGACACTTCCCAGCTGTGTGACCCTGGGCAAGTCACTTGACCCCCATTGCCTACCCTTACCACTCTTCCACCTATAGGTCAATACACAGAAGTTAAGGGTTTAAAATTAAAAAAACAAACAAAAAAGAATAGGAATTTGTCAAGTTGCAGGTAGGAAATGATTACATTCCAGGCCTTGAGTTGGCCCCCAGGAAGGTGTGAATGAAGAACAGATGACCCAGGAGTCAGGTGATGGTAAAGTTGACAAAAGGTGGCAACACTGGGTATGAAGTGTGAGGCAGAGTGAGGAGTCCAGGCAGACCAGCTTTGTACATCTGAGGAGCAAGGTGCCATCTAACTCCATCTTGTTCTATCTTTACAGGAATATTACAAACTACTTTATCAAAAACTTTGCTAAAATCTAGATGAACGATCCCTCCACTATTACTGTTATCTACTAGCTTAGTAATCGGCTAAAGTGGACATTTGGCTCAGAAAAGAGATGATGGGAGAGGAGGAAGGTGATTGCTGCCTCCACATATCTGAAAACTTGTTAAGTAGAAAAGGATTTAGATTTGGTTTGTGACTGCTTTCCTAGAGGATGGTTGTTTTGAGCTGGAGATGTGTGTGTGTGTGTCTCAAACAGTGGAAAGTTGGGAATATGGGATTTGGGTAAGGATTAGGCCTTTTCTTGCAACTCTGAAGATAAAGGAGTCTGGATATATAGATTTGATTCTATGTATATATATACCACTTGAATCTCTGCTATGATGACTCGCCCTGCCTCCTGAGGCAACACTTTATATTTTTGAATAGCTGTCATTAAGAGCTCTTCCCCCTTCTCTTAATTAAGCTTTAAGTTGTATCTCTGAAATTTCTACTCCATCTTAGTGGCCTAAAGTCATATCATACTCTGGAGACTCATATACAAAACAAATCTAAATCCTTTTCCACTTAACAACTCTTCACATACTTGGAGGCATCTATCCTATTTCCCCTCATACAATTCTATTTTCTGATCAAAACATCCAGTTTAGCTGAGAACTAAACTAGTAAAGTGTGTGGTTTTAGTCTACCTAGATTCTAATTCTAGCCAAGTTTTTTTTTTAAAGTAGCTCATAAATTTCTTTTAAAGATGGAGTCAATGATAAGATCAAAAAGAATCAGAATGACAGATGGCCATACTCAGTGTTTGTTCTGTGATTCATGTCAACATGGCAGCAAGCTTCCAGAGTAGTGCTCAAGAAGTGCTTGGCCTTGTGCTATTATTAGTGACTTGGAGAGGCATAGATAAAAACCCATCCACTTTTCAGAGGATACAAAGCTGAATCTCCAATTCCTCCTCTGCCAAAAATCTGGACAGCCTAGACTTTGGGCTGAGTGGGATACATATCAAAGTTTTGCACTTGGATACGAAAAAATCAATTTCAAAAGTATATGATTGGGAAAAGCATGATGAGGCAGCAGATCTGAAAAAGATCTGACAGATTTAGTGGACTAGAGGCTTGCCATGAGTCAGCAGTGTGATGTGATATGGTTTTGATGTTCATTGAGAGGTCTGGTTTCCAGGAACTGCAAGGCGATAGTCCTGCCTTCCCGTCTTATTCAGCCTTGATCTGGTGGATCATGTAAAGTTCTGGGCTCCATGTTTAAGAAGAACATTGAGCATGCAGAGGAGTAAGACAAAGGACTTTTGAGTTTAGCCTGGAGAAAAGAAAACTTAAGGAACGATAGCTGTGTGTAGATGATGTGTGTGCATGTATGCAGGTCTTGATTTCAGGAGAAATTTAATAACTTCCCCAAAGTGTAATGGTTAGCCTCCAGAGGAGGAAGGTATTTCCTCTTTGGAAATATTAATAGAGACTGAATGTTTATCAATTCTGCTAGTGGATATTCCTTTCATGTATAGCCATTGAGATTCCCCTCAATTCAGGAATCTCAGGATTCCCGATGAACCCCATTTTTTCCCAAATAATCCTCATGTCATAATTTACAGTCTACCTATCAACCAAGTTGCCCTTCTAGATATGCCCTAGCATCTCAATATCTTTCATTTGACAGATGAGGAAAGTGAATCAAAGAGCAATGAAGTTACTTATAAAAGGTCAGGTGAATAACTAATCATAGATACTCAATTGCCAAGATGATCTTTTTCCCCTCCTCATACTGCCTCCCAAGTTAATCACAATGTGTTAGCCTGAACAGGTAATGTGTCTTCTCTAGATCATTTTTTATTTTTTTTTTTATCCCCCTTCAATAATGCTTTGTTTTTTCCTGCTTAGATGTAAAAATAATTTTTAGCATTCATTTTTTTTTTATAAACCCTTAATTTCAGTGTATTTTCTCATAGGTGGAAGAGTGGTAAGGGTGGGCAATGGGGGTCAAGTGACCTGCCCAGGGTCACACAGGAAGTGGCTGAGGCCGGGTTTGAACCTAGGACCTCCTGTCTCTAGGCCTGACTCTCACTCCACTGAGCTACCCAGCTGCCCCCTATAGCATTCATTTTTCACATACTGAGTTCATACCCTTTTTTCCACTCCCTTTTCCATGAGATGGTAAGCAATTTGATCTAGGTTGTACATGTGTGATTATGCAAAACATTTTTATATTGGCCATGTTGTGAAAGAACACACATACATAAATACACAACACACAACACCTTGAAGAAAATAAAGTGAAAATGGCCTGCTTTGATTTGCATTCAGACAACATCAGTTCTTTCTCTAGAGGTGGTTGGCATTTTTCATTGTAAGCCCTTTGGAGTTGACTTGAATCATTGGATTGTTGAGAAAAGCCGAGTCATTCACAATTGTTCATTGAACAATATTGCGGTTGCTGTGTATAATGTTCCCCTGTTCTTCTCACTTCACTCTGCATCACTTCATAGAAGTCTTTCCAGGTGTTTTGTGATCATACTGTTTGTTGATCATTTCTTATGGAACAGTATTTCATCATAACCATATACCACAACTAGTTCAGCCATTTCCCAATTGATTGGCATCCCCTCAGTTTCCAATTCTTTGCCACCACAAAAAACTGCTAAATTTTTGGATGAACAAGTTTTTCTTTTCTTTTTTTTTAAATCTCTGGGATACAGACATGGTAATGGTATTTTTGGATCAAAGGGAAAGCATAATTTTATAGCCTTTTGGGCACAATTCCAAATTATTTCCCAGAATGATTGGTTCAGTACACACCTTTTTTTTTCATGTTGTGGGAGAATTGCAAGTTTGTAGCAGGGTCTTGTCAATAATATTCAATCCAGATGTACAAAATGAAAATTATTTGAAGAAGTGGTTTAAGGTGGTGTAATAGCCTAATAGCTGAGCTAGTCAGCCTTAGAGATGAGGGATTAGCCTGGAGGCTAGTAGGGTAGCCTCTGGAGCTGATGCAATGAAAGCCCTCCAGATACGTATTAGCAACCGTTTGCTCTGGGCTGATAAGAGTAGCAGCTCTCCAGGTGATAGAATAGTCCTATAGGTAAGGGAGTAGCAGCCCCAGGTGTGGATTAGGGTTTGCATATTTATTAGGGTTGGGGGCTAAGCCATCTATTCCTGGGAGGTCTCCACTTTTCCCAAAGACCCTGGAAAAAATGGGCATGATCACATTTAGGTGGAGATTTGGTTTTGGGCTTGACATACGTTATAGGGAATAAGGAGCATGCGTAGGTTTGGGGGATCCTTCTGGAATTCCAGAAACCTTGATGCATATTTCCCATGTTCCCTCATTGT
Organism: Gracilinanus agilis; assembly: GCF_016433145.1. Lineage (NCBI taxonomy): Eukaryota > Metazoa > Chordata > Mammalia > Didelphimorphia > Didelphidae > Gracilinanus > Gracilinanus agilis. The sequence goes on along the minus strand of NC_058133.1, from coordinate 104,953,494 downwards.
CCACCATGTCAATTTGGGAGAGATTTCATTACCCTTCTGAAATGGGAACATGGGGTGGGGATACAGCACAGTCCTAACAATTCAGAACTAAAGTTAAAAAAAAAAAACAAAAAACCAATGAGTAATAAAATGGATTAGGCACAAAGCTGATTCCCAGCATAGAACAGATCCAGAATGGGTAACTGATCAACAATACAGATTTTGTAGTTCATACTTGACTAATACCGAACTGCAGTGGATATTTTAACAAGTGCTAACTGGTGAGAAATACAAGATTTCAGAGTATAAGGCCTTATTTCTTGCCCCTCCACTGCCAGCCTCCATCAGTATGACTATAAAGAATTCCAATTTCGTCTGAAAGCTGTTCGTGTCCTTTGATCATTTATCAATTGGGAAATGACTTGTATTCTCATGAATTTGACTCAGTTCTCTTTGAATTTGAGAAATTAGGCCTTTGTCAGAGGTGCCATAAATTTTTCTTCTAGCTTTTCTGTTTCTCAGAATATTGTGTCCAAGTCTTGGTGATCATGAGAGACCATGATAAATTGGGTAGAGAGGGCCAAGTTGGTCTGACATTTAGGAAATTAGGCCATTTAGGAACTGTTATAGTTTAGAAGACCTGATTTAAATTCCCACCTCTGATGTTATTTGTGTAATGTTAGGCAAGTCACTTAACTGCCCTGGACCTCAGTTTTCTCATATATAAAATGAAGGCATCTAGGGACTCTGAGGTTCCTTCCAGCCCTAGATCTAAGACCTATAGCAGCTTAGGGAAGATGGGACCATTTATTGAGTGTTCTGAATCAAACTTGTTTGCATAAACCAAGGGAGCAAATGTGGGTGGCAGTTATAGATAAGATTTTCATTTATTAGAGAAAAATTTCCTACCCATAATGGAATGTGCTGCCTTGGAAGGTAGTAGTCATTACAGGTGTTCAGGCAAAAACTTTATCAAGGGTTTTATAGAGAGGATTATTGGTCAGTTGGGGTTAGATAGACTAGGTGACATTTTGAGGACCATTCCAATTTAGTTTCCATGAGAGGGATGCCCAGGTTGAGTCAATCAGATGGCAGTCCCTTAATTCCATGAGAATGATAGCCACTGAAACTACTACTGACTCAAATCCTTTGGAGGCCTCACACCTTTTCTACCCTACCTCAACCAAATATTGAAAGAGTAGATGTGAGATAATGGTCAAGCAAGAAAGCCTGCAGAACGATGGATTTTTGTCTTTGAAACAACAGTAGAGGGCAGCAAAGGACCAAAATTTTTTTTTCTTGCAGGATGACTAGAAGATGAAATTGGGTACCTTTTATCCTAAATATTTTTAGGGACATTTCATCATCCTTATACATTAGGGCAGTGATGCAGTGTGAACAGGTAAGGTCTTTTCTAGTTCTGAAAAATCTCCAGGGTACAAAAATTAGAGCAAGGTTTCTCTAGACCTCTACTTAAATGTCTCCCAGCTTCCATCAGATGCTGAAAGCATGAAAGCACTAATGAAAAACTGCTTTCTGGATGTCTGGAGGGTAATAAATCTTACACTCAGGAAATTTTTTTTTGAATTAGAATCCCCACTATTTTAAGACCACATCTTCCAGGCTAATCAGCTTAAACAATTACTCATACCATGGGTTTCAGGCTTAAAGTCTCATTTCTTTTGGGCCAAGGCAAACTTAGGAGCCAAACTGCTAATCACTCCTAGCCCCTTACCCCTTGTAACTTCTCTTCCTTGTCTTATATATTTACCTGAGTCCAGCTAGAGGACCTTAGTTGTGACTAAATATCCTGGATCATGACTTTACTAGGTAGAGAGAATGAAAAATTGTTGTTGATGGCATAAAAACTTGCTTCTAGTAACTAGCAAATGTCCCATCTTGATGTAAGACAGATGCCAGCCCCTTTCCAAAAGTGTCATCACAAGTAAGGCAAAATTTTAAAAACCAGGAAAGAAAAAACATGACCTGCTTCATTTTTACCAGGCATTTATTGGATTTCATTCTACCAGGAGGATACATGCTCATAACTGGTAGTATCAGGAAAGGTTCCCTGTAGGACCACAGATGAACCTTGAAGAAAGCAAAGGATTCTTTGAGTAAGGCATCACAGGAATGTCAATTTGGCAACTGTTGAGGATGGATTATAGAGGGGGAGAAACGGCATATAGAAATGCTGATTAGGAGGCTATCACAATAGTCCAGATGAAGTAATGAGAGTCAACTGGGCAGAAAGTATAAGTGGACAGAAAGGGGCAGGTGCTAGAAGTATTGTAGAAATGGAATGAATAAAATTGCATAACTAAGTGAATGGAGTGGAGTAGTGAAGGATAGGGAAGACCTCAGAGGTTGTAAACTAGTGAGTGGAAAGAATCTTGGTGCCATCTACCGAAATGGGCATGTTTGGAGGATGGATGGATTTGAGAGGAAGAGGGATGATGAGTTTTCAGTATATGCTGATTTTGAGATGATGGATATCTGGGTAGAAGTCACAAAGCAGGTAGAAATGAGGGATGACAGGAGAGCAAATAGATTTAGGAGCTGTTAAAAAGATAGGTTCTTTAAGCTCATGGGAGCTGATCACTGAGAAAAGGCGAGGGGATATGGAGAGAAGGGGTCCCAGGACTAAATCTTGGGGAATACTCATATTTAGTGGGTAGAAGGAATGTGATGCTCCATAAAAGGAGGCTGAAGAGTCATCAAAAAAGAGGAGAACCAAAAGAGAAAAGTGTCCTGGAGGGCTGGATGGGACTGTTTCAAAAGCTGCAGAGCTCAAGTAACAGCTAGCATTTATATAATGCTTCAAGGTTTGCAAAGCACTTTACAAATGTTATCTCATTTTATCTTCACAACAATCTTGGGAGGCAGGTGCTATTATTATCTCCAAGTAGAATGAGGACTGAGAAAACCATTAGCAGTTAAGAGATTATTGATCATTTTGGAGACAGAGTGGTCTGGTTGGATGCCAGATTGTAAGGGAATGAAGTGAGAGGCAAGTGAGGAAATGGAGTCAAGAATGTAGACGATCCTTTCTAGGAGTTTGTGAAAAGTAGAAGAGATAAGGGAAGGTAGCTTCGGAACTCCTGAGTCTTTGGATCCTAAACAAGCTGAAAAAATCCATTGCCTTGGTAATAAGCTTTTAGCATCCTCATTAATGCCTATCCTGAAGCTTCCATTATCAGCAGCTCTTCCTGGGCACATGCAGCCCATCAAAAAGAAAAGGAAACAAATACAGATCTGGAATAGGGAGTTGCAAGTGAGTGGATGGATATCTTGCATTTCCAGCCTTTCAGGCCTCTCTCCTGTTGCCCCAACATTGCTTCTCCCTGGGCATTTTTGACTGCGCATTACTTTGTGGGGCTTAGCAGGTCTGCTCTGTGGGTTGGCAAAATCTCTCCAAAGTCCTCAGAAGTTTCCTTTTCATATGTGAATAAAGATACTACTTAAAGTCTGACACTAATTTCAAATAGATGTAAGGGCTCAAATCAAAATGTTCTCCTGATCAATATTCTGTTCCCAAATTTGTAAAGTACTCTGTAAATCACAATGTATGTGAATGCATTTCTGCAGCGTCTGCTATGTGCCAGTGCTCTACAAATATTTTCTCATTTGACGTGTGAAGGAATATAAGTGGGCGTTCTTGGGTGGTGAGTATATAGATAGGTGTTTGTGCACACGCGTGTATTACTATTATTCTCCAATGTGGAAACTATAGGATCAGAGATTTAAAGTTGGAAGGGACCTTAGATATCATCTGATCCCACTCTTTTATTTTGTGGATGAGCTCACCAAGGGCTAGCCAGGTTCAATGACTTGCCCAACGTCACAGGAAAAACAAGAGGCAAAGCTGACATTTGAAATCGAGTCTGAATTCATGCCTTCTCTTTAAGTGTTACTTACAGTGTTCAAGTTGCTTTGGGCTCTGTCCAGCACCTCACTCCATTCAGGAGTTCTTATGTCTAATCAAATCTCTCCTATGCTTTGGTTTAAGCATATTCTGTCAGAAAAAAACAAAAAACAAAACAAAAAAAAAAACAACTCAATCATGCTGTGAGGTTACTCTCTTCATTTGGAGTTCTAGCAATAGCCTTAGAGGATTCATATTCCATCAGTGTTTACTCTGAACTTTCCACGTTTTTGGCTCACTGATTTTGCATTTAATCAGATTTAAGATAAAAATCAACTTATAGAAATGGTTTATCAATAATTCATTGTAACCTCAGCGGCCTCATGACTGTGCAGCTGTACTGTAGTTCTCAGTGGGGAAGGATTTGACTGTTTAATTTTGCTTAGATTTTCCCATATGTCTATTATGCCATTCTTTATAATGAAAGCTCACATTCCCATGGATTGTAAACTCCATGCGGGCAAGAACAATCTTCATGACTAATGTATTCCTCCAGCACAAACTGGACTGTTTTGTGGTGAATAGTTACTTCATGTATTGTTTTTAGTGAGCGAATAGACCTTGACAAACTGTGCATTCCCCTAAGAGCAGCCTGATGGAGCATAATTGTTAGTAAATTTAATCTGGCTCAACAAATATTTTATAGGATCATAGATCCTATGAGTTCAAGGCTCTAGAAGGCATCTAGTTCAATCTTTTAACTTTACAGATCAGATACTGAGGCTCGGAGGGGTTTTGTGACTTGCCCAGGATCACTCAGCCACTAAGTGTTTGAGGCTAGGTTATACCCAGCTCTCTGACTATAAATCCAGCACTCTATACACTTTGACATGGCACTTGTCCTCTTTTTACAGAGGAGAATCAGAAAAGTAAAGTGATTTTTTCCCCCCTGGTTTTACAACACTTTCTTTTCTTTTTTTTGTTTAAAAACCCTTACCATCTGTATTGGAGTCAATACATAGTATTGACTCCAAAGCAGAAGAGTGGTAAGGGCTAGGCAATGGGGGTTAAGTGACTTGCCCAGGGTCACACAGCTAGGAAGTGTACAACTCTTTCTTAAATGAGGAAGCCAGGACACATGCCAAAGCCTTTTGACTTTTGTTCCATTTCTCTTTCCACTACTCCCCAGTGTCTCTGACCCTTTACAAGCTTTCAGAGTAAGATGGGATCCCCATTGAAAAGGATGGATTACAGCTCCTTTGTGATGAAGCTTTATTGAGCAAGTTGTATTTGTGTGGAAGATGGTAAGAGCCCCAAGTGGTGCTGTAGAGTTGGCTAAGCAGTATCATCAGGAAGAAGGGCAGATGAAATGTTTGCAGAAGATTCTGGAGCCAGCTTTAAATGATTTGTCAATAACTAAAAATAATTGTGTGTCCTGAAATGTCAATTGGCTACTTGTGTGAGAATAAGGAATGACAAACCTGGGATCTACAAATTATTAAAAAGAACCAGAGGTGGGGCAGCTGAATGGCTCAATGGATTGAAAGCTAAAATCTGGACTCAGACACTTCCTAGATGATGACCTTGGGCAAGTCACTTACCCCATTGCCTAGCCCTTGTCAATATTAATTCCAAGATGAAAGGTAAAGGTTTTAAAAATCAGAGGTTTTTGATGAATTTGGGGGCTGCTTAAAGAAGAATGTATGCAAAGACCTAGCAAATGTACATATGTCTGATGGTCATTTGTCTCTGTAGTATTTTCTCCTGAATTTTCCCTAGTCCCCCATTGAGCTTGTAGGTGGCATTCTTTGTCATGGTGGCTCACCTGTCTATAAATTGTGAACCCCATGAGATCAGGGGCCAGGCTTCACATTGGATGAAAGGGAATGGGGGGTTTTCATGACACACTCATGAAGGCAGAGTCAAAGGAAGAGACGGTCAATCTGAGTATCCAAGTAAGTATTTATAGGGAACTTTCTATATAGGGGACCTAAATAAGCCCCTATTCTTCAACTTATCATTTTACCACAAGTCTGAGGCACTGATGAATTGATTGACTCTGAGGGTCACAGAGAGTAGATATCTAAGCTCGGAACATTCTGGTTCAGAGGACACACCATCGCTGCCTCCAGAATACCATCTGATGTTTACATAGTCTTGAGTTACTTTCACTGTTCTCATTGCAGCTTCAAAATAACCCTGAAAAATAGGCATTGTAGCTATACTGCTGTCCAATTTTATAGATGAGGAAGCTGAGACTGAGAAATTAAGAGCCTTGCCTGCATCACACAGCTACACCTCAGGTGGGGTTTGAACCCAGGTTTGACTAAGAAGCATCATGCCCTTACCTCCCTCCTTCCCTTCTTTATTCCCTCCCTCTCTCCTTCCCTTCCTTCCTTCCTTCCTAGGTAGGTCAAATTTGAACCCAGATCCTCTTGACTCCTGATCTAGTTCTCTATCCACTGAGGCACTTAGACGCAGCTTAGTATCAATTCTAAGAAGAGTGGCAAGAGCTAGGCCATTGGGATTAAGAGTCACACAGCTAAGAAGTTTCTGAGGCCAGATTTGAACCCAGGTCCTCCTGATTCCAGACCTGGCATTCTATCCACTGCTACCTAACTGTGCATGTAAATAGAAATGAATCTATGATTTGCTGTGTGGCATCGGTGCTAGAGGGGTTCTAAGAATGTGAGAAGATTGTGGAGGAGGTCATTTTGGGCCTCAAATGAGGGTTTAGCTTTGACTCCGGAGCAAACTCCAGGAGTGAGGAAGGAGCAAACGGGTAAGTTTCAAATCCTATAAATGGGAATTATGATTAGATGGAGTTGTAAGGTGGCCGAGCACAACCACCAGGGCCATAAAACTCGGCCAAGCAGGGGCCCGACTTCAGCCGTGGCCCTCCCATTCCAAGGCCAAAGGGACGAGTCTGGGGACCCTGAAGATCAGTCCAAATAGAGGCAGCATTCCTGAAGACCGGCGTCTCAGAGACCGCCTCGGAAGTCCCGTGCGCTCGCTTAATGCGTCCTTTAGGTTCTCTCTTTGTTGTAGCCCTCTGAGATTTTGGGCCGTCGGGAGAATCCTGCCTCTATAAACTTTCCCCTCCCCTCCTGCCGCCTCCTTTACCCCTCTCCTCTCTCAAAGCAAGAAGTTATCCAGCGCCTCCTGAATGAAGGCTCGAGGAGACGGGCCTGGGATGCAGCCGCCGGGAATACCGCTGGGACCGGAGATTTAGAGCTAGAAGGGGCGCCGCGCTGGATCCAGCCCTCAGCTAACAGACGACCCAGCCGGGACCGTCGTGGGAGACTTGGGATTCGAACCAAGATCCTCGGCTTCTAAAACAAGCGTTCCTTCTGTCCCTCGCCTCAGTCCAGTCCTTCCACTTTATCTGAGGGACCGGGAGGCGCGCGGGGTTTAGGGCCCCGCCCGGGCTGACGTCATTGAGAGCAGCAGGACCGGGAGCTGTTTTTAATAGGCGGCGCCATCTCGGTCGTGGCTGTTGGGGGGCAGTCGGGGAATTGGGAAGCTGGTCAACTTAATGAGCTCACAGAAAGATGAGGCTTTGATTGCCATCATTTAGAGGTGAATTGAATGGATTGACTGGGGGGGGGGGCGGGGGATGAGTCGGTTCTACAAGCTCTTAACGACTCGGGCTTAGGAAAGAAGAACCATGTGGTCCAGTTGTGGGAGTCCCTAACCCTGGTCTTCTACAGGGAAAAAAGCTGCTGAACTACCCCAGCTTTGGCGTTTCCAACGTAGCCATCGTTGAGCATTTGTATGGGAGAAGTTTGAAGTCCAGAGTTCAGCCTCGTTATGAGAGAAGGGAGAGCTCCAGCCTCCTGGAGGCAGAAAAGAGTCACACACGTGGCCTCCTCCGCCTGGAGAAGTGGCGAAGAGAAGGACCTGCAGTTTGTCTCCCCCTGTAGCTTATTTGAAATAGGACTTATTTGATCCAGGGGTAGAGCAAACCTTCAAGATCTCCACAACGCTGTACATATATACATATATATTTGTGTGTGAGAGAGGGGGACGGAGAGGGGTCTGGAGTTAAGAACTCGACATTAGGGAGCTGGAACCCCAAGTTCATTGGCTTTCTGGGGAAAGCCTCGGCCACAAGGGGGCACTAAGATTCAAGGGCACTTCATAGGCCCTTGGTGAGAAGGGACGACTCGCTGAAGAAGGAAGAGACATCTTTGGACTATTTATGGGCTGATGTGATTGATTTTTTGAATTTTTCTTTGGGGTGGAATAAAATTTGTCCTGCACCTAATTTATTTTGTTATCTTGAGTATTGTATGGGATCAGAGGATTCTGTGTGTGTGTGTGTATACACATATATGAGAGAGAGTTACATCCAGAGATTTCCCACAGATAACACTGGGGACAAAACCAAGAAGTTATATGATTTTGAGGTTCAAGATTGGATTCGGTCCAGGTAAGCTTAGAACCTAAGCTTAGAAGTCACAGGTGACACTTATACTGTCTATGATCATTATCTGGGATAGACAATCCTTACCTCACTTCATGTGGAAAATTTTGCCTTTCATTCATGACCAAAGTACGTGGAGCTATTTGTGTTCTTCAGCTTATTAATATTTTGTCAATCTTGAACCTTTTTTTTTTTTTTAACCCTTAACTTCTGTGTATTGGCTCCAAGGCAGAAGAGTGGTAAGGGTGGGCAATGGGAGTCAAGTGACTTGCCCAGGGTCACACAGCTGGGAAGTGTCTGAGGCCAGATTTGAACCTAGGACCTCCCGTCTCTAGGCCTGACTCTCAATCCACTGAGCTACCCAGCTGCTCCCAATCTTGGACCTTTGCCAAGGAAAGCAGTAAAAAATCTTCTCCCTCCTCTCCCCCAAATTCTTCCTGATCCCAACCCACAGGCCCGGAATACTGCTGGAGGGTCTGGCCATCTGCAGGAACGTCATCTTGTCTATTCACTTAGTTATCTTACACATATGCCCACACAACATGATCTTAGAGCAAAGTGGAAATGAACCCTGGCCTTGGGTGACTTGGGTTGGGGCACAGAAGTTAGTTACAAAACAGAATTATATGAGGTCTGAAGTCTGAGGTGGGGGTGATTGTTATCACAAAGAGCAATCATGGAAGGATCTTTGTAGGAGGTGACGTTTGCCTTTATCCAGTTCTCTTCCTAAAGGCTAGGAAAATAAGAATTGATTTCAACATTCACTGGGCGATCAGCTTCCATATCTGGGTAACAGGGAGACTCAACTTCACTTCTAACTTCTGGAGAAGTTGAGAGAATAAGAGAATTTATTTGAAGGGTTTTTTTAGAGCAAAATTGGAAGTATCTCAGTGGCTCCTGAGGCCCAGAGAAGGAAAGCACTTGGACTAGGTCACATCGGATGCTGAACCCAGTAATCTTGGCCCTTTCTTCCTTGGCTTTATCCTCTGTGACTCAGAGTGCCTCTATTCCCTCTGGCTGAGATGCTCTCCCCAGGGCCAGTTCTTTAGTAAGGCTATTATTTACATAGGGTTTTAATGGACGCGGGGGCCAGGGTTAATTATTGAGAGAGCCTTTTAGCTACTTGCCTTCCAGCTCCTTTCTGCTGGGTAGCTCAATCACCCACAGTTGCCTTCAGGAGAGGGAAAGAAATATTCACCTGTGTCCAAGTCTAACTCATTTTTTTTCTGACTCATTTGTTCTTTCAAGCCCCAGAGAGCACCAAGTACGCTGAAAATACCCTTTTTATAAAACTCCTTTCAGTGCCCTTATGGTTTGGTGAGTGAGGGAAGAGAAGGGAGAATCATTGAATGAAACTAAGGGGGATTTTACTTACCTAAGCTCTGGAGGTAAAGGTATGAGAGAGTTATAGAAGGTTCCAGCTGGAAGGGCTCTTGGGGAACATCTGGTCTAGCTTCTTCATTTTACAGATGAGGAAACTCAGGATAAGGAGGCCCGGACAAGTTCTTGTTCTGGCACAGGTTGGACTCAGAGATCTGATTCTGAGAGAAATTTGGCCAGGGACACACAGATCTCTCCATGCTCAAACCAGTGCTCTTTTCATCATGCCATGGGCTATAGCCAATTCTGATCTTTTCAGTTAAAAGACAAATTCCCAGTGATTCTGCGACCTACTACCTAATGTCTATGACCAGATATAAATCTGACTATTGCCTGAAAACTGTGAAGTACCTTTTCATATTGCTAGTTATGGTTTAGGTGGCTAGAGGGCAGTGTGGTGTAGGGGAAAAATATTGAATCTGGAGATAGGTGACCTTGGTTTAAATCCTGACTCTCCTACTTATTAGCTGGGTGACTTTGGGACAAGTAATTTCATTTCCCTGGGTCTCATTTGCCTTATATACAAAATTGGACATATGATGGCTAAGGTCATTTAACCCTATTTGCCTCAGTTTCCTCATCTGTCAAATGAGCTGGAGAAGGAAATGACAAACCACTCCAGTATCTTTGTCAAGAAAATCTCAAATGAGGTCACAAAGAGTCAGATAAAACTGAAAATTACTGAACAACAAAAGGTCCCTTTTACCTCTAAATCCTGTGGTAATGCCCCTGCCTTCTTGGAGAGTTGCTTTTGAGGCATGGGATGCCTTCTATTCACATGCACATATCGATCATTTACTTAAAAAAACAAACCCCTTACTTTTGGCCTTAGAATCAATACCAAATATTGGTTCCAAAGTTGAAGATCAGTTAAGGGCTAGAGATTTGGGGTTAAGTGACTTGCCCACAATCACATAGCTAGGAAGAGCCTGAGATCAGATTTGACTCCAGGACCTTCTATGTCCAGGCCACTTGCTGCCCTTATGATGCTTAACATTGTTCTCTATATCCAATTTTTCTTTTTGTAAAGTAACATTTCTCCTAGCTGGTTAGTGTAAAAAAAAAAAAAAGACATTATTTTAAGCAGTTTTCATGATTCACCTAAGGGACATTCAGAAAGTCAAAAGAAGAATGAAACATTAATTCAATTAAATGTGAAAACCACATCTCTACTCAGCATGACACACACTTGGCAAAACAAGGTACAAGAAAGAGACCTTCCATGGTAGGAACTGAATGTAAAGTTGAGAAACCATCTACTCAATTAAAATCCACGAAGCGGATGCCATTCACAGAAGTGCTTAATCACTGTTTACTTAATTGTCGGGAACAATACAAACTGCCACGGAGTAGAAAGGCAGAAAGGAAAGTCTGATGGTTTTGTGACGGTTTAACCTAGAAGGGAGAAAAAAGGTTGAAGTCATTGGAGCTGTCCAGGGATGTTGTTGCTGAAGCCGTGTTCACTTGGCCCCAATTCTTGCCTATTATGTTTACAATTGGGTAGCTAAAAAAGCTCTTTATGAGGACAAAAACCTCACCAGGAGGAAGCAAAGACAATTTAAAAGGGTGGAGGAGTAGGAACTATGAACAAGTATGGAATAGAATGAATTATTTAACCCCCAAATATATGAGGACTGGAGTGGGGTGGACCTGGGCAGGACTTCAGGTCTAAGAAGAGGTTTGTTATAAAGAATAAAGCGACAGTTATTTATTCTTCCTCCCAAACTTGTCAGAGAAAAGGAAAATAGGAAAATAAATGGAGGAGGAGGAGGAGGTTTAAGCTAATTAGTAGGTGCTGAAACAATAGAATGAAGAACTAATAGAATAGATGGAAGTTACAGAATTTATCACAAGACCTCCGTCCCATAGGTCTGATTCCTTTCTGCTTGAAGATAGGGAAATGATTTCCTTTGAAGTTCCATTATCATTCTAGGATGAGTATCCTCAACCATTGATGAATCACTGATTGAAATGCCAAAAGAAAAAAAAAACAACAAAAACCAGACACCGTTGAAAATAGAGCCCCATAGCCAGTGGCTGAAGAAATAGTAGTGTTTGGGTTGGTGTGTATTTGCTTCTATCCTTTGCTTTTACAGCAACAGAAGCCTGAGGGAACAGGGACCAGGGATGCTGAACTGCTGATTAAGTTTATAACCCAGATGCTATTGGTTCTGATGAATTAAAAGGACATTAAAACTGTAACCTGGGACACTGAATTTTTCATTTACCTAAATTGATTGCAGCACTGAATCTCTTAATAGTCTCTGAGAAGCCAGGTTTGCTTTATCTAACCCTGGGTTCTCTAGAGTACTTGGAAAAAGTCGAGGTACTAGATTGATAGGGGAATTTGATTTTCAAGACGGGAAGCAGAGTCAGCCTCCTTATGAAACTGATATTACACAGGCCATTTAGCTTAGGTATAATCTGTGAATGGAAGGCTTCACCTTTCACCCTGGTCAATTGTCCTCACCAGGACAAAATGAATCCTGTTAGAATGGGGACCAGGAGAGGGACCTTGGAGGGATTGATTGACATCGTAGCAGAGGAGAAGGAATGTTGGACAGAAAATCAGGAGACCTGGCTTCTTGGCCACAGCTCATTCACCAAATCCCAAGGGGAACCGGACTGCTGGTAACCCCCCAGCATAGCACAGTGAGAGAGGGCCAGACCTAGAGAATCTGGGTTCAAATCTGGCTTCAGATCCTTCCTAGCTATGTGACCTGGGGCAAGTCACATAACCCAAATTGCCTAGCCCTTCTTGCTCTTCTGCCTTAGAATTGATGGAGGGTAAGGGTTTAAATTTTTTAAATTGAGTACTTACTATGTGCTAGATATAGAGAATATTAGAATTGCTATCATAGAGCTAACAATCTGATGAGAAGGACAAGTACACGAAGAACTATTAATCAAGAAAGAGTAAGATATGTGCAAAGGACAAGTCCAGACAAAATGCTGTGAGAAATATGAGTAGATACAGATCACTTTCTTTCATTGGCAATGCAATCAGGGGACGGAGGGTATCAGGGAAGGCTTCATGAAGAAGGTAGTATTCATTTAGCATGCATTTATTAAACACTGTCTATGTGCTAAGGGGATACAAGGACAAAAACTAAAGGGTCTCTGTCCCGAGAGAACCTTTATTGGGGAATATATACACAAAATAAATATAAAGTAATTTCACCGGGGAAGTGAACTAGCAAATAGAGAGAGGGGAATAGGTCTCATGTTCAGAGGTAGTATTTAAACCAAGTCTTGAAGTGCTACCTTGGCAATTAGTTGGATTTTGAAGTAAGGAAAAGGCCCCAATAGATAGAGATTGATGATGTGGGGCTGATGGGCAGATATCCGTATCAAGAATGGGAAACAATGTAAGTAAAGGCAAAATATTATAGGATCAAAAATTAAGAGCTAAAACAGACATTGGAGGCCATCAAGTTCAAATCCTTCATTTTTCAGATGAGAAAACTGAGGATGAGGGAGGTTAAACCGAGGACCACACAATGTCTGAGACAGGATGTGAACTTGGGATCTTCATGATCCTAAGGCCAGCAAGAAGTGGTATGAAAATTAGGGTGGAAGAGGTAGAGATGGAAAGCTGTCAAATTTTGGGGCAGCTGGGTAGCTCAGTGGATTGAGAGTCAGGCCTCGAGAGAGGAGGTCCTGGGTTCAAATCCAACTTCAGATACTTCCCATCTGCATGACCCTAGGCAGGCCACTTAACCTCCATTGCCTAGCCCTTATCACTCTTCTGCCTTGGAACCCATACACAGTAATGATTCTGAGACAGAAGGTCAGGGTTTAAAAAAAGAAGAAAGTAGTTAGTTTTGTCTGGATCACAGAAAATACGGTATAGGCATGGGATAAAGATGGATAGTTAGATTGGCACTAGTTTGTGAAATGCCTTGAGTGCTAGACTTGAGTTTATATTTTATTAGGTAGGTAAGGGGGGGCATTCAAGAATTTTAATGAGAAGAATGACACATCCTAGTGATGCATTGGGAAGATTATCCAAGAAGCAGGGTGATGGATGGACTGGATAGGGGAGACACCGAAAGTGGGCTCAGCTTCTGTGACAATGTGGGTAAGTCATTTCCCTTTTCTAAGACTCACTGTTCTCCCCCATAAAATAAGGGACAGGGTCTGGACGACCCCCAAAGACCTTCTAGAGGTGAAATTTTATGATTCTAAAACCATCCTCAGTGGAGAGTAAACAACCCAAAGACAGTGGGTCACAAGAGTCATCTTCAGAATGAAAGGATACAATTATTATCATCTAATGAAGACTGGTTCTTCATCTGGTTTACCTTTCTCCATATTCCCTGTTTCAGCCCCAGGGTTATCTCTGCTCAGCAGCTGGGCAGTTTGTGACAACAACCTCTCTCCCAGAGTCCTGGTCTGTGGCAACTTCAATCAGATTTAGGATTTCCCCAGTGTTTTCCATCACCCCCCTCTGTGACAGTCTCATAAATAGCTCCTCTCTTCCCCTTGCTCTCGGTCGGGCTGATGAATCTCTCCATGGGCTGTCACATGCTTGAGAATTATTTGCAAGGTGACTTTCTGCAAATCCATTCTGTCCTCCATTCCCACCCACCCCTGGATCCCACTTCCTCCAGGAAACCTGGGAGGGCCATCTTTTTGGCCTTGTTCCATCCCCAACAACAGGAAATGAAGAAAGAGCTACTTTCTGATGTTCTACTACAAAAAGGGCCTTCTCGATTGAGTTTGAAGTATTGGGCATTCTTTGGCACCTCATTTGTATACAGTTCACGGTAAAAAGATGTACCCCCAAGCCTGCCACTCTCCTGCCTCTTTTCTCCTAAGCCCTTGCTGGATCAGGTTAACGTGGCTTGAGCTTGACAAACCTTTAGGCTCCATTAAGAGGAAGGACAAGTCCAAGATGCTCAGGAGACCTGGATCTAACCTGACCTAGGCACTAATTAATGATGCAGTACCAGAGAAGTCATTCAACTCCTTAGAACCTCAGTTTAAGTGCAGATAGGTGGCACAGTGGATAGAGAATCAAGCCTGGAATCCAGAGGATCTAGGTTCAAATATGACTTCAGATACTTCTAGGTGTGTGACCCTGGACAAGTCACTTAGCCCTGTTTGTCTAACCCTTGCTCTTATGTCTTAAAGTTATGTGTAGTACAGAAAGTAAGAGTTTAAATACAAAAGGAACCTCAGTTTCCTCATCTGCAAGAAAGGTATCACAATAATACCATGTATTTCACAAGAGCTGGGAGAAAAGTGCTTTGCAAAGCTCAAAGCACCATATAAATGTGAGCTATTAATATTTTCCTACCTTAGGACTTCTCTTTCTCCCCCTTCTCACTTTTCCGTTCCTCTCTAAACTCTGGAATAATCTGAATGGGGTGTTTTGCCCCCTCTTTCTTTCCTTCGTGATCTTCCTTTCTTTTTCTTTTTCTCGTTCTTTCTCCTTCTGTCCTCTTTCTACTGACCCTCCTAGTACTCTAAGCTGGCTCATCCTGCTTAGTGTTGTCCCTCTTCTATATCCAGTCCCTAAAAGAAACCTTCCCAGTGGTAGAGATGGACAGATATGACTCCTGGCCTTCACTTCCCCCTTTTAATGCACCCCACAGTGGCAGGATGACACTCAGAGAAGAGACAGCCTCTAAGTTAGCTCAGGGAAATGGGTAAGTGGCAACCCTTTCGGTCAGGGGGCAGTTAGTTGGTGGTGCAGTGACATGGGACCCCAAGATAGCTGGAGGAGGGGTGGAGACATGGTTGGGGAAACTGGGGAATGAATGGGCAGAAAACATATCCACTGGGGAAGATTTGTGGATCTTCACCCAAGAAGCAGCTAGGTGGTGCAGTGAATAGAGAGCTGCTCCTCGAGTTAGAAAGATGAGTTCAAATGCAGCTTTGGACACCTCATAGCTGTGCCACTGGGCCAATTGCTTCACTTCTTTTGCCTCTTTTTTCTCAACTGTAAAATGGAGGTTTTAGTAACATCTGCCTCCCAGGGTCATTGTGAGGACCAAATGAGATAGTATGCATCTGGCACAGAGTAGGTACTATATAAACGCTAGCTGTTATTATTATTATTATTATTATTGCCCTTCTTAGAGGTGGAATGATAACGGCTAGATGCTTGGATTTGGGACTCTTTCCAGCTGGGTGCCTCAGTGATTCCATTTGTATAATGGGAGAACCGGTGAGGAGAGGACCGATCTAGGCCAAGGGCAAGAGGAAGATAGGAAGAGGAAGAGGAAGGGGGTACATAGAGCCCCATCTCAGGGAAAAGGAGCGGCCCCCCATTCAGGGTACACACCCCACTTTCCCAAGCCCTAAGGAAAGCAGCAATGTCCTTGAGCTAAGCGCGAGCAAGGCTGGTGAGAGGCTGAGCAGCAGCGGGGGATCACCAAAGCCGTAACAGGGTCAGGTTCTCCCACAACCAGCACCGGCACCAGCACCAACTTCCCTGCTCTCCTCCCCCACACTGCAGCTGCTCCCCCCGCCTCTCGCCCATTGATCCGTTGTTCTCCCTCCCTTCCCTCCCCCCTCTGGTTCGGGCGCAGACTGCTAAGCTCAGCAAGTCTTGCAGCAGACACTTGGAATTGGAGTTGGGGCAGAGACAGAGCCGGGGACCTGGTCCCGTGGAGACAGATGCATCCCGGTTAGCTTGCCGCCACTGCCGCAGCTTCCCAGCCGAGCCCGCCCCTTGCGCCGGGGGAGTCCCTTTCTCTCCAGCTCCCTTGGGGCTGCACCCGGGTGAGTCTCTCCTGGGAGGGGGCGCCTCCCACCTCCTCTAAAGTTTCTTCTTGCGGGTAGGGAGTGGCGTTTCTTCTCGGGGGTGGCCAAACCGAGGGGCTGCAGTCCCTCTTGAGGTGGGCGCATCGGAGCCAAGCCCGGGGTGCTGAGGACTTGGAGTCTGGTTGGAAGGGAGTCCCCTGTGTATGTACGAGTGGACTAAGCCGCTTTGGAAGTGGTTCCCCGCTTCTCCCTCCCCCCGGGGGCGAGGAGGAGACGGCTACTCGATCTGAACTAGGTAGGGCAGCCCGGAATACCAGTATCTCAAGGTGACAAGCTGCAGAGGGGGAAGGAGGCGGGGTGCCCACCCCCGTCAGGTCCTCTGACTCTCCCACGGGACCAGGGACCTTCCTCTCTCTTCTCCCATCCCAGGCCGCCCCCCCCCCCCAGGCCAGCCCCCCACACGCCCCCCAGACAGGACCCAGCCGTCGGGGATGTTCACTTGTACCTGCTAAGGACTCTGGGGGAAAGCCTGCGGCTCGAGCTGTCAGTGGGATTGATGGGGAGTGGGATAAGCAGGGGGAGGAGCATGGAGACCCCGTACTGGGGAAGGGAAAGAGGGTGGAATAGGCAATGGGGGATATCTGCAAGTGGGGATCCCCAGGAGGTAGGGCACTCAGGAAGAGGGAGGTAGGAGACCCCTTGCCCTCTGCCCAAATCCCATGACTCAGCATGTTTCTGCCCCTTCCCAGGTTCCCTTGCCGGTTTTCTCTCCACCAAGACTTAGGGTAAGCAAGAGCCAGGGTCATATGCCCCTATGGCCTTCTTCATTTGCCCTTCACTTGGGAGGTCTGTGAACACCCTTGCACCATCTCTCTTCCCCCCATCCTCTGGACAGCCCCACCAAAGGGAAAATTACCTGGTTCCATGACCTCTCTCCCCTCCTGTGGCCCTGACCTTTCCTCCATCTCTCTACCTCATCCCCTCTGCAAAATCAGCATGCCAAGCCCCTCTGTCCATACCCACAGACTCCCTCTTCCCCAGTCATATACTCTCCCACAGAGGTGGGTCTAGGACTGGGGGCCCCAAAGACTATAGAGTCAAAGAAGAATGTATTTTTTGACCTATAAAATGTCAAAGCTGGGGGTAAGTTAAAGATGATCTAGTTCAAACCCCTCATTTTACAGATGGGGAAATTAAGCCCAGAAGGGGAAAGGATTTGTCCAAGGTCACAGAATAGTCAGAATAGGAATTAGAATTCAAGTTTTGGGATTCCCAGTCCTGCCCTGTTAAAACACATGGCTTTCCCTCTCCCAGCCACTGGATTCCAAAGGAGTCCCTGAATAGGCCTGGAAACCCAGATAAAAGGGTGGGAAACAGAAGGTGCCCCAGAAGCCCTCAGGGTAAAGACCTCTTCCTTTCTCTAATGGCAACCAGGTGGATGGAGGAGGGAGAAATATTAGGCAGGGGGACCAAAGAAATGGCAAAATGGGAGGGGCCACTGAAGAAAAAAGCTCTTGTGGATCCAAGCTGGGATTGAGCAGGTAGAGGGTGAGTGAGGCAGAGCAGCCCCAGTGGAGTGGAAGCTGGGCTGGGGAGGACAGGACGCTGCTGTTTTGGCTTCTGCAAAGTTGACTGATGAGTAGAAAGGGAAAGAAGAAAAGGGCAGAACCTTATCGGAGTCTGGGAGTGTTTTAGCTGGCTGAAAGTTTACTGCCTCAACACATTAACAAGTCTTTGAGGGAGGGGCCTGGGGTGGGCTTTCCTCCTTTGTGATCCACTTCTCTCCATCCCAGGGGTCCAGGCAAAGGCACTTCATGGGGAGGGTGAGAGAGAACAAGACCTGAATCCTTTCAGCCTCCTTCCTCTGACCACCTCCTTCTCAGCTGACACTATTTTGCCCCTTTGCCAAGGAAGGTTGGGAAACAGGGTGGGGGTCAGGACTCTGGCCTCGGGGCCAAGAGAGCTCTGATGCAGTGGGACGTGCCTGGTGGAAGAGCTGGGCCTGGCAGCCTCTGCAGTCTGCAGCCCCATCTCAGGACACAGCAGGTGAGTCAGCTCTTGGGGCCCACGCCATGACATATTGCCACCTAGCCCCAGGCCAGTTGCTCCCTACTTGGTCAGAGTCAGAGGGTCCCCCAGGATTGCTCACACTCCTGTTCCTTTCTCCTTGTTTGAGCTGCCTTTTCATTGTGGCGTAGGTAGGGTGTCTAAGAATAATGTAGTAGAATCCAAAATCTGAGAACCTGGGTTTGAATTCTGTATCTATTACCAGTTAACTATAGGACTTTAGGCAAGTCCCCTGCCTTCTTGGATAGAGTGCTGGACCTGCAATCAGAATTCAAATCTGACCTCTGATACTTGCTATGTGACCCTATGCAAGTCATTTGACAGCTGCTAGCCTCAGTTTTCTAATCTGTAAAATGGGGATAATGACAACACCATCTTCCCAGTTTTGCTGTAAGAATCAAATGAGATAATATCTATAAAGCTTTTACCATGATGCCCAGCATATAATAATATGTGTCATATAAATGTTAGCTATTGTTGTTGTTGTTGATGTTTCTCTAAATCTTTTGCTGTTTAATCATAGGGAACAGATGCCAACCCCACTCTTGGGGATGGACCCTTGGGATACAGTATGGGGAGGGTCTAGAGTAGAGAATTCTTGCCCTTGGAAGCCACTTAGAGATCATTCCCCAAAATACCTTTAGGAAGTGCCATGGGGGAGGAAGACAGACAATTGTCAGCCCAGGATGTCTCAAAGTAGCTTTCCTTAATTCTTCCCCTCTCTCGTCCTTCCCTTCCCCAACCCAGAAGAACTCGGGCTTTAGAAAATGGGTAGAAGAAAGGCAAGTCATTCTTTCTACCAGGGAGGACCAGGTGCTGTTTTCTAAACTGGTTTCACAGACAGAGGTTACTGGAGCATTTGGCTATCCCCGGCTCCTTGTTTCCTGTCTTAGATTCTAGGGTAGGTGGGCTGGGGGAGAGCTTTGTAAGGAAGGAAGTGGTGGTCTCATAAGTCATCGCTTAAACCCACCCAGAGCTGATTGCATATAGAATCACATTAGGTTTCGGGTTGGATTTACTCTTGGCCAAAGAGAGCATTTGGTTGATGGTGGGCTGAGCTGGCTCTTCTCCCCTTAGGTTGGAATCCTTTTTCTAGGGTTAGCTCTCAATTCTCCCCTACATGGCACTGCAGAGTCTTACTCTCTCCCTTCTGCTCTTTGTCTCTGAGTCTCTGAGCATGTGAGGTGGCTGTTCAGCTGCTCACTCTTCCAGGCTGCAGAAGAAAGCTTTATAGCTCCAGTCAGAGAAAGCCCCGACCCCAGCCTCAATCAGTAGAGAGAGATGGTATCTTTCCAGATCAGCCTTAAAGCTTTGCTCTTAGTGATGCAGAATTGACTTTGGAGTTCCCCCGTTTCCAGTAGTCCTCCCTCTATAGAATGACTCTCAAAGCCAGGTATCTTCTTTTCCACCCAGCCCATGCATCCACCTGTAGGCAAGGGGGAAAGAAGGGAAGCTGAGTAAAGGAGGGGAAAGAGAGTAGTGAGACAGAAGGCACGAGGGAGGTACCATATCCCAACTTGCTGGCCTGGAGAAATGGAATTGTAGTCAGTGAGTCATTATCAGAGAATCCCAATGTTGGCAGAGGCATCTGAGGCACCCAGCCCTTACTTAAGTTATCCAGCCTTTGCTTTGATAACATTCACTGACAGAGAGCTCACTACTCTTTAAGGCAGTCTATTCCATGACTGGGCAGTTCTAATTTCTAGGAAGTTCTTCATAATGAACTGAAATTGGGCTCCTTCCAAGAAAAATGTAGGCTCTTTGAGGGCAGGGAATGACATGAGATGAATGACTAAAAAGGCATTTATTAAGCACTTACAATGTAAAAGCAGTATGCGAAAGTCCTAGGGACAGAAATGGAAAAGCAGAATGGTCCCTGCCCTCAAAGTGCTCACATTCAAAGAGGGGAAGATGGCACAAATAGGAGGTTTTAGCTGAAAGTCAAATAGAAAGGGCCCCAAGTTCCTAAGGAGCAGCAGAAAAGTAGATGGCAATATATCTTCTTTAATGTTGTTTTCATTGATACCGTCACATCTGGTTTCTGATGCTGAACCCATCAACAGTACCAAGGACTTTCCATACCTTCATTTTCTGGGTCTTCTGAAGCTGGAGTTGGAGGAGAACAAGGAGAGAGCAGGATCAAAAAATACCTATAGAAGAGAGATTATCCAGGTAAAGAACGGGATCAACCGTGCCAAATTCTGCAGAAAGATCAGGAAGAGAATTCAGAAAAAAGCCATTAGTTAAGAAATAGCTGGCAAATTTGGATAGAGCCATTTTAGTTAAGGCTGGAAACTAAATTTCAAAGGGTTTTGTAAAGAATGTTAGGAGATGGGGGCAGCTGGGTGGCTTAGTGGATTGAGAACCAGGTTTAGAGATGGGAGGTCCTGAGTTCCAATCTGGCCTCAAACACTTCCTAGCTGTGTGATCCTGGGTAAGTCACTTCACTCCCCTTTGCCTAGCCCTTGCTCTTCTGCTCTTCTGCCTTGGAACTAATACATAGTATTGATTGCAATGGAAGGTGAGGGTTAAAATGAAAAGAATGTTAGGTAAGGAAGTGGAGGCACTTCTCATGGGGTTTAGATGAGAATAGGAGGGATGTAGAATGACAGAATGGTAGAAGTGAGGGTTTTTTTCTTTTAGGATGGGGGATACATGGATGTGTTGGCAATAGAGAAAGAACAAGTAGATGGGAGTGACTGAGGATTAAAGATTAGAGAGGTGATGTTTGGGGCAACCAGATGAAGGAATATGAGAGGGGATGAGGTCAAGTTGTATAGAGAGGGGGTGGCTTTGGCAAGGAAAAGGGTCATCTATTTATCAGAAACAAGAGTGAAGGAAGTCATGGTAGGGGGAAAGCTGGAGGAACAAGGCTTATTTAGCCTGGAACAGAGAAGTCTAGGGGTAGAAGGGATGTCTCTAGACATTTAAAGAATTCTAATGTGAATGAGGGATTCAATTTCTTTTGGTTTACCTCAGAGGATATTACCAGGAGTAATGGTTAAAGAGACACATATAGACTTGATGTCAGGAAAAATTGCCCAATGATTAGAGCTGCCCCAAAGTAGAATGGGCTGCCTTGGGAAGCAGAAGATCTCTCCTGTCATAGGCCTTCAAGCAGAGTCTGGATGAACACTTGTCTGGGATGCTGTAGTGGGGACTGCCTTCTTGAAAGGGATTCTAGCAGGTAGCTGCTGAGGTCCCTGACAACTCTGAATTATGTGAGTCTTTCATGGTTCTGGTATTGGCTCCTGGGAAGAAGGGCATGGATAATTGAAGGCTGATGATAATGCAAAAGCACTTTTCACTTGACTTTTGAATATAGTACGTCTTTGGGGAAAGGGCACAATGCAAAGATTCTTTTGGCCCTTTTCCTTGTTGATTTGATTTTAGTATTTTGAAAAGCTTTACTGTCGCCTTCTTTTATACGTAGTCATATACACTCTAGCACCTTCTTCCCAGAACTGAACCCTTTCTCAAACAAAGAAAAATACTAAAGAAAAGCCAAATCACAGTATTTGTACAGCACATCCTACGGCCTCTGGTCTTATTCCTCGTCTGAGAGGAGGAAAGTATGTGTCCTTAGCAGTATTATCCAAGACCTAGATTGTTCTCCAGAGTTTGTTAGATGGAAACATCTTTTTTGTATTCCCCCATTGTGTTTCTTAGAATTTCCTAGAACTGGTTGGGGAAAGAGACACGAGGAGACAGGGGCAAAGGGAAGCTGTCCTGGGATATAACACTGGCAGAAAGGTAGCTACTAAGTGGAGACCAAACATTCAGAAGATGACTGAGGTTTGACTGGGAACATAGAGATAACTGGGGCTTGACTGTATCTTGTTTCTGAGCCTATCAGTAGCTCTTATCAGGAGGAAAGGGGGAAGGAAGACAGAGAGAGAAAGAGAGACACATATAGACATAAAGGGGAAAGAGACAGAGAGAGAAAAACAGACAGATAGGAGGAGAAAAAGAAAACAGAAAGATGGTAGAGACAGGGAGACAGAAAAACAAATAGGGGAAGAAAGATGGAAAGAGAAACAGAGGGGGAGAGAGAGAGGGAGGGAGAGAGGAAGCGAGAGAGAGTGAGAGAGAGAGAGAGGAAGGGGGGGGAAGAGACAGAGAGACAGATAGACACAGAGAGAAAAACACACAGGGAATGAAAGTGATGGAGACACAGAGAAAAAGTGACAGATAGGGAGAGAGAAAGACAGAGAGGGAGACAGAGAACAGAGAGAAACAGATGAAGAGATGGAGAGACAATGCCAGAAAATAGAAGAGGAAGAGATGAGTGAGAAGAAAAAGACAAGAAAGAGAAATACAGAGGCAGAGAGACAAAGACAAATACAGAGACAAACAGAGAAAAAGTGATAGAGAGAAAAGAAAGATGAGAGAGAGGAAGAGCATGAGAAAGATAGAGAAAGAAGGAGAAGATGAGAGAGAGAGAGAGAGAGAGACAAAGACACAGAGGCAGATAAAGAGAGAAAAGAGGAAAAGAAAGAGATGAGTGAGAGGAAGCAGATGAGAGAGTCAGAAAAAGACAGAGGATATGAGAGAGAGAAAGAGAGAGAGAGAAAGAAATAGAAATAGGGATAGACAAAGAAACAAAGATAGAGAGATGGGGTAGACAAAGAGAGAAGAGATGGAGAGGAAAGAAACAGAAGAGAAAGAAGAAAGCAAAAGAAAAGAGAAAGATACAAGATTAGAGAGGGAGAGGTGAGAGAGTGAGAAAAATGTAAAAACTGATCACTACCCATTTGCAGTGGCCACTATAGTCTTGTGGGAACATAGTTAAGTGTAATAAGATTCCATGTCCTTGGAGAAGGAAAATGGTATCAGACAAAGGGTCTTAGAGTCAGAAGACCTGAATTCCAGTCTTTAATCCCAAAATTCATCTGTGTGACCTTAGTTAGGTCACTTTCCCTTTCTAGACTTCAGTTTCCTTTCTTAAAAAATGGGCACTAAATAAGGTTGTTGTTAGGTAAGCTCTCAGTAATCCATAGAACTAACCCAACAGTGGCTGAATCACAGGCTTTCAGAACTGTATGGAGCTTCAGAGGCCAACCAATCAACTCATACTTTAAAAAGAATCTGCTCTTTGACATAAGGGACCTCTCAGCTTGTGCTGAAGACCTTTGAAGAAGGGGAATCCATGACCTCCCAAAACAGACTATTCTGCTTTGGGACAGCTCTCATTATTACTCAACCAACCAACATTTATTAGGCACCTACTATGTGCCAGAGACTGTGTTTAAGGATAGAGATACAAAATGAGTCAAAAGACAATGCTTGCCCCCAAGGAGCTTTTAATCTAATGGAAGAGACAATAAATAAATAAGTATACATAAATAAACAAACTACATACATAATAAATTGGAAATAATGAGCTAAAGAAAGGCACTGGAATTAAGAGGGGTTGAGAGAGGCTTTCTGTAGAAGATGAGTTTTTTGCTGGGATTTAAAGGAAGCTAAAAGGCAGAGATGAGGAGGAAGAGCATTCCAGGCACCAATGACAAGCCAGAGAAGTGTCACAGGATAGATTATATATTAAGGAGTAAAGTATAAGAAGTCTAGAAAGTTTGGGAAGAAAAATAGGCTACAAAGGGCTTTGAATGCCAAACAGAACAATTTGCATTTCATCCTGGAGCTGATAGGAAGCCACTGGAGGTTTACTAAATAGAGGAGATGACATGATCAGATCTTCCCTTTTGGGAAATCACTTTGGTGACTGAATGGATTGGAGGGAGAGACTTGAGGCAGGCAGACCCACCTGAAGGCTGTTGCAATAGTCCAAGTGTAAGCTGATGACAGTCTGTACTAGAGGGGTGGCAGTGTCAGAGCAGAGAAGGAGGCATATTAAAGAGGTTATGGAATCAATAATCCTTGGCAACAGCTCAGAGATGGAGGAGTGAGGGATAGCGAGGAGTTGAGGAATTAGTCCTTATTTTTTGCAACTTTACCTTTTGGAACTGCTCCTAGTTCTGCCTCCAGAACCAAGCAGAATGAATCTTATTCCTTGTCTACATAAACTCTCTTAGAATACTTGAAGCAAGAGACCATATCTAGGTTCTCCATCTCCTCCCACTCTTCTCCCCCACTCCAGTCTGCTCTGTCTAGGCTAAAAATTCCCATTTCTTCCAGCTGATTCTCATGACAATAAGCTGGAGGTCTTTTACTGTCCTGGCCCTTCTTCTCTGGATTTCTTCTTGCTTTTCCATATTCTTTTGCAAATGTGGTATCCAGAACTGAAACACAATAAAAATAAATTATTATTTATAATGGTCATGTTGATTTCTTTATGTTGTTGAGTCATTGCACTCCTGTCTGACTCTTTGTGATCCCATTTTGGTTTCTCTTGGCAAAGATACTGAAGTGGTTTGCCATTTCCTCCTCCAGCTCATTTTACAGATGAGGAAACTGAGGCAAACAGAATTACATGATTTGCCCAGAGTCACACAATTAGTAAGTGTCTGAGGCTGGATCTGAACTCAGGTCCTCTTAGACTCCAAGTCCAATGCTCTACCCACTGTGCCACCTACCTGCCCAAATCAGAAATCAGGCACTAGTTATCAAAGAAATTAGGCTTCAGACTTAATAGAAAGATATCTTTTCCCTCTCCCATGGGTTAGGTTTCCTGGGACCTCTGGGGTAAGGATCAGAGAGAATGGGAACTGGAAGAGTGTGTGAGGAAGCAGACACTGGTGTGCTCAGAGTTTAGAAAGATGGCAAATGTTTCTAAGAGAAGGAGGTCAGGTTGGTGGTGGGTATAGGCAAGGCAGAGGAGGCAGCTTCCCGGGCCAGGCCAGGCAGGTATAGAGAATTCTGGCATTTGGAGAATTCCCAGGATAGGAGAAGAGCCACCCAGTTGTGTCTGAGTTATCTCCTGAACTGACTGCAGAGGCTAGGATAACCTGGCTTAATTTCATCCCCTCCTTATGATCAATATATGAGGTGTTCAGGGAAGACTAGGACATCTGGTATGAGGGCTTGCTGAGCCCTTTTCAGGGTGGTTTTCCATCTTTGGTGTCCACCTGCCACCCAGCTCTCACTTCCAAGAAGCTGTAGCAATGCTGTGGCCATAACCTGGTAAAACTGGCCCAGTAGACAGACTAAAGCAGGCTGAAGAGGTCTCAAACCCATCAGTGAGGAAGGAGAATATCTGCTCCAAGCATGAAGACTTCCCTTGGCAGAAGATAAGAACAATTTGTTCCAAAAGTCATGAAGGCTGCTGAAACAGGCATCGTGGAGGGTTTAAAACTTGGTCAGACATAGAAGATGCCAAATCATCCACTGTATCCTGGACCAATGCCAGTCATTCTGATTTTTCTCTTGCCACTGAACTTTAATGACTGGAAGAAGGATTGAGACGGGACAGCTAGGGGGCTCAGTGAATTCAGAGCCAGATCTGGAGGTGAAAGGTCCTGGGTTCAAATATACCTTCAGACACTTCCTAGCTGTGTAGCCCTGGGCAAGTCACTTAACCCCCATTGCCTATTTACTGCTCTTCTGTCTTGGAACCAATGCTTAGTATTGATTCTAAGATGGAAGGTAATGGTTGAGAGAGAGAGAGAGAGAGAGAGAGAGAGAGAGAGAGAGAGAAAGATATTGAGGCTGATGACTGTGCATTCTGCCTCACTTAAATCAAATTCATGCACAAATCAAGACATCACTCCATGATGTCACTGGTCCTCTTCAAAAAACGAAGGATGAACAACAATATCTATAATGGGATTTTGTTATCATCTCCAGCCTTAATGCTGGGTGCACTCTGAATCATTCTCATTTTGGTAATTAAACAGCTACATCTGAACTTCAGAAACATTCAGGGTATGTATGGAGAGGGAGTGGGGGACAAAGAGGGGGTTTAGTGCTAGAATTTTAGCTTTGGAGTTGGAAAACAAGGTGCAGGGCATTTGGAGAATAGGGTGACTCATCCCTTTATTGTGAGGAAGCACACTGGGTACTGGGTTTTGGGAGACATCCAGATGAGGTTCCAGGCCAGCTTCTGACCCTTACTAGTTGTGTGACCATTGACAAGTGACTTAACCTTATTTTCCTCATCTGACAAATAGGGAGAGTGATATCAACAGCATCTACCTCATTGAGTTGTGGGGAGATAATGTATGCAATGCATTTTATAAACTAGAAAAAGATAAAAGGTTATGATAGAAGAGACAGAGAAATAAAATCCAATATTTTTGCCTAATAAAAATATATTTTATAAACTTAATTTTTAAAAAATATCACATTAATTTCTGAATATACCCCTCCTTTACCCAGTAAGTCATCCCTTGTAACAAAGACTTAAAAAGAGGAAAATAAACAGGCAAAACTAACTAGCATATCAACCCTGTCTGATATTGTACACTCATGCTCTCCCACCTCTGCCAACACAGATATATTTTCTCAACTTGCCATTTTAATTACATATCATTGAATTTTATTTTATTGTCCTTTTTGTTTATATTGTTCTAGTTATATATTGTTTCCTTTACATCAGTTCTTTGTCTTCTCTTGCTTCTCTGTATCCGTAGTGTTGGAATAATCCATTATATTAATATATACTTTTCATTTAACCATTCTCCAGCTGATAGGCTCCTACTTTATTTCTAATTCTTTGCTAACCCCCAAACTATTCTAACTTGATAAACTTTAAAGATCTATATAGATGAAAATTGCTTTTCCTTTTCCTTGGCTGCTTTCCCTTCAAAGACTCAAAGACTCAAAGACTCACCTGGAGCCACCCTGAGCTAAAAAGTGAAAATAGGATGGGGATTTAGCCTTCACTGGACCTTGTTTTCCCCTTTTCTGGGAGGGGAGGAAGCAGGAGCCATTTAATCCTAAAAAAACAGGGAAAGAGACAAGTGTTCAGAGGCCCTAGACCTCCAGGAACCTGCTTTCCAACTCTTTTCACAGGCTGTCCCCTCACTCTGTAAAGTACCACATTCTGGCTTCCCTTGTCTTCCTCAAGACAGCTCAGATCCAATCTTCTATAGGAGACCTTTCACACAGTTCACCCACTGTAGGTGTCTTCTCTCAGATGCTACTACTACTACTACTACTACTACTACTACTACTACTACTACTACTACTACTACTACTACTACTACTACTACTACTACACTCTTCCTCCTCCTCCTCTACTACTACTACTACTACTACTAAATTTCTATTGCTACTAATGTTAACCATTTAATAATTGACTTATTATTATTGGAATTAGTGCTTCTTAACCTTAATGATGACATGAATGTAAGTTATTCTGAGTGTCAGAATTGAGATTTGAATTCAGGACTCTTGACTCCAATATTGGTACCCTTTGTGCCCCATGGAGTTTATAAAGCCTTCAGGGAGGTCTAGCACCTCTGGTGTGAGGGATTGCTAAGACCTTTCCAGGACTGTTTATCCATCTTTGATGTTCACCTGTCACTCAACTCTCACCTGTGGCTCCAAGAAGCAGTAGCATGCAGAGTGGCCATACTCCAGTAAAACCATTGAAGCAGATGGGCTAAACCAGGTGGAAGGTAACTGCCAGGCTACAAACTTGTCAGTGGGTTAGGGAGACATCTACCCCAAGCATGTGAAGACTTTCTTTGGTGGAATGGAGGGAAGAGAGCAATCTGATTGAAGATAGCTGAAGCAGGCACTGTGGAGAGCTTTGAGCTTGGTCAGACATGGAAGATGCCAATGTCTACATGATTGTGATGGAATCCTATTGTACCATAAGAAATGATGAACAAGATCATCACGAAAACCCTGGAAAGATTTATGTGAACTGATACAAAATGAAGTGAGAAGAACCAGGAGAATATTGTACATAGTAACAGCAACAATGTATGATGGTCAACTTTGATGTATGACTTAACTCTTATCAGCAATGCAAAGATCCAGGATGAAAGGCTATCTATCACCAGAGAAGGAACTGAGGGAAGTCTGAAAGCAGATTGAAGCATATCATCTTCACTTTATTCCCTCCATGAATTTTTCTCTAGTGTAAGCGATATATATGTCTTCTTGATGAACATGGATGTATGTTTTGTATGATAATATATGTACAACATGATGAACATGGATGTATGTTTTGTATGATAATATATGTACAATTTATATCACATTACCTATTGTCTTGGGGAGGGGGGAAAGAGGGTAAGATAGGACATGGATTGAAAAATGTCAGAAAACAATTATTAAAAATTGTATTGATGTATAAAATTTTTTTAAATAAAAAAAGGTCATTCATGGAATCTCAGGCCATTGTAGTCATCCTGATTCTTGTCTTGCCACTGGACTTGGATTTTTAAAATTTGATTTTTATTATCACACAAAACACAACTAGCCAGTGTTTGAGGTAGGATTTAAACTCAGGTTTGCTTGATTCCAAGCCATCCCACTTTACCCGCTGCATTCCTAGGTACTGGTATATTTTGTCTCCCATTTATCCTCTATATCTTGCATATATATATAGTTGTCTCACATTGATTTCCTCGTTAAATTGAGAGCTCTTTGAAGTTTCCCTGTCTCACTTTTGCCTTTCTTTGAGTCCCCAGCATTTTGTGTAGTATCTGACACATAGTAGGCACTTAAAAAGATGTTTGTTAACTGACAGGCAGGGCTGCCTTCTTTGAAGTGACATCTTCCAGGAAGCTTTCCCAGATTAACTTTTATTCTTTTATCCTGAGCCCTTTTAGGGCTCATTTTCTCAACTGTGGCTTTGCCACTTTACATTTAATTGTTGCTACCTGAGAGTGTAGTTATCCTGACTGTGTGTGGAGTGGGGGCGAGACTGAGGAGAGGAGGTAATGAGATAATATATTTGTACAAAACTTTAGCACAGTATCTAGCAGGCAGAAGTAAGTATTTGTTTTGTTATTGTGTCATTTTAGTCATGGTGACTCCATTTGGGCTTTTTATTAGCAGAGATCCTGGAGTGGTTGGCCATTTCCTTGTGGACCTCATTTTGCAGATGAAGAAACTGAGGCAAACAGGGTTAAGTGACTTGCCCAGGGTCACACAGCTAGTATGTGTCTGAAGCCAGATGTGGATTTAGGAGGATGAATCCAGACCCAGAACTCTACCCACTGCCCCATGTAGGTAGCATTTAAATTCTTATTCCCTTCCCTCCCTTACCCCTCTCTGAATTGCCTGGGACATCCACGAGGCATAAACCATCATTTCATCAGTGTGTAGATAGGACATGGGACCTAAAATCAAGGAAGGGTTGTGTTCAGATTTGACTTTGGCTCTACATGAGTCACTTAATCTCTGCCTCAGTTTCTTTCAACTATAAAATGGAGATCAAAATAGCACTTACCTTGAAGGGTTATTATGAGGATGAAATGAAATAAAAATTTAAGGCACTTAGCACACTGCCTGATACATAATAGGTGTTTAATAAGTGCTTGTTCCCTTTTCCTGCTCCTTCATCTAATTGGGAAGTCCCTAGGAAAGAAATTGAGTTTGTCCATCAGATGGGAAAGGGGGCTTTCTTTCCTCCTTCAACCCACTATCTCCAGCACCTTGGCCAGGGGTCCTGTGCTTGGGAACACTCCTAGTAGAGGAATACCAAAACACAAAGCGTTGTTGTCAGTGCCCTTCCGCCTCCCCAGTTCTCTAGGGGCAGATTCCTGCAAACACCCAGACTTCCTCCCTTTCCTGAAGTTTCTTTTACTGTTCTTTTCACATTCCATCCGTCTTCCAGCCCCCAGGAAAGAAAGCCAGGAGCCTTGGGAGTTTGTGGCTCAATGAGCAGTCTGAGTCCCTGAGAGGTAGTTAGTAATAGGCTGGAGCTGCAGCACCTCAGGGAGGTGGAGGTGAGGGAGCCCCTTTTGAAGGGCATCCCTGCCCTGAGGAGGAATTCCTCATCCTCATCAGGCTCCAAGGCAGGGCTTCTCATAATTGGCAGAAGGCTGGTGATTCTGGAATTTAGCAATTAGGGAATATTGCAATTAGAGGCGGAATTCACCCATTACTTTTCCATGCATCTTAATAACGAGTTTAAGTGGTTGTAACTAGGAACCCTGCACCAGGGACAAGGAAAAATAGAAATGAATGGAGGGGAGAGGAGGGGGGTGAGTTGTAAGAGGACTGGATGTAGGTGGGGGCTCTGAGGCAGGGAGGAGATGCTTTGCTGAGTTAACCCTTTCCACCTCCAAGTAGGAAAAGACTATTATTTTTTTCTTCTGGTATCGTCCTAGAGCAGTAGTTGAAAGGAGGCTCAGTGCATGGGATTAGACCTTAGATTCCTCTGTCTGATTCTTGGGGGAAATCACAGGCTCCCTTCTTTCCAACCTGACCCCTGTAATTCATTTAGTTTAAATAATCTGGGGACAAAGGTATTCAGAAGGAAAGTGTGAAAGACAAAGAGGAACACTTGAGTGGATGGAGAATTGGAGGTGATGTTACAGCAGAAATAAATGAACATGTCCTCTTGACTCCTAGTATCCAGGTTAACTAATGAAAGAGAGAAAAAAGGGAGGGTGAGACAGCTGCAGAGTGTGGAGGAGGAATGCTTTCCTTCCCTTCTCCTTCCTTCCTTCCTTCTTTACTTTTCTTTTCTTTTCTCCTTCCTTCCTTCCTTCCTTCCTTCCTTCCTTCCTTCCTTCCTTCCTTCCTTCCTTCCTTCCTTCCTTCCTTCCTTCCTTCCTCTCTCTCTGTCTTTCTTTCTTTCTCTCTCTCTTTCTCTCTCTTTCTTTCTTTTTTCTCCCTCCCTCCTTCCCTTCCTTCTTTCCTTTTTTCTCTATTCCCTTTCCTTATTTCTTTCCTTTCTCCCCATACTTTTCTTTCTTCTCTCCTTTCTATTCATCCCCTTCTTCTCTTTATCTGTTTTTCTTCTCTCACTCCTCTCTTCCTATTCTTTCCCTTCCTCTACCTACCTTCTCTTCTTCCCTTCTCTTTTTCTTCCCTCTTTCCTTCTTTTTCCTTACTCTACCTCAATCCTTTCCTCATTTATTTCATTCTTTCTCTCCTTCCCTTCCTTCTCTGCTTGAAAGGCAGTTAAATGGCAAATTGAAATGAATCCTAGGTCTGGTGTCAGGAAGTTCAAATCTGGCTTCAGATACTTACTAGCTGTGTGACCCTGGACAAATCACTTAACCCTCTGTCTCTTCAGTTTCTTTATCTGTAAAATGGGAATAATAAATGCAGAGTTGTTGGGAGGATCAAATGAAATAAAACCTGTAAAATGCTCATCACAGTGTCTGGTACCTAGCCAGTGCTAAAGAAATGCTTCTTCCATCTTTCCTTTTTTTATCCTCTTTTTTCTCCTACTTTCTTTCTGACCTTCTCTCTCCTTTCTTCCTTCTCTTCCCCCCATACTTTCTCCCCTCCCTCTTTTTCTTTTCCTTCCTCCTTCTACTTCTCCCTTCACATTCCACTTCCTTCCTTCCATCTCCTCACATCCCCTCTTATTCTTGCTTTCCTTCTATTCCTTCCTTCCCTCTCTCCACTCCCACTTTTGGCTCCTGTCCTGGCTAATCTTATCTGAAACCAATTGTAATGAAACATTTTAGATTAGTGTGAACCAGAGCTCTTCTTGCTTGGGATGTCATGCATATTCCTGTGTGCATGTTGGGGTCATGGGACTGAAGATCAAACTGGAGGAGGATCTCCCCACATGGATGCTCAGAGAAATATATGAAGAAGGAAGGGAAAGAAATTCAGCATTGCCTTGTCTTCTTAGCTGCTCTTGGTGAACAAAGGGAGGTTTTTCTCTCTATAGCTTTAAGTTCTGATCTTTGTTGCCTTACCTCTCCAGGCCCTGAGGTGGGGGGAACACTCTCCTAGAATAGCCATATTTTCTTTTTCTAAGGGCTCTCTAAGGGTTAACAGAACCTCAGGCTTCCATCCTTCTCCCTGTCCCCTTACTCAACATAGGCCATTTTATCCATGGCTATACTCTGGTGCCTAAATGTGTCAGGACAGCTAGGGATTTTTTTTGGGGGGGGAGAAAGCTAACATTTATATAGTACCTACTATGTGCTAGGTATGATGCTAAGCACTTAACAATTATTCTATTATTTGGTCCTCACAGTAATTGCTGGAAGGGAGGTGCTATTTTTGTACCCATTTTACAGATGAGGAAACTGGGACAGATAGAGGTTATATGATTTGATCAAGGTCACACAGGAAATGTCTGAGACCAGACTTGAACTCAGGTCTTCCTGACTCCACTGAGTGTTACCACTCAACAACTTCCCTCTCTTAGGGCAGCTGGGTAGCTCAGTAGATAGAGCTCTTGACCTGGAGTCAGGAGACCTGAATTCTGATCTAGCCCCAGATACTTCCCAGCTGGGTGACACTGGGCAAGTCACTTAACCCTGTTTACCTAGCCTTTGCTGCTCTTGTTTTAGAACTCATACTAAAACGGAAGGTAAGGATTAAAAAAAAAGAGTTCTCCTATCTTATACCGATTACAGATGGGAGTATCGATACCTTCCTGATATCAAATCTTAGTCTTTCCTCTTTTGGCTCAATCTCTTATCCTCTGCTTTGTTGTTCAAAACGAATCTTCAAAGAGAGCAAGATGGTGGTCTGGGTCCAGAGAGTGGGTTTGGGAGTGAGATCCCCAGGTTAGTTCTTCTAGTCATCCCTTTGTTCATTAGGAGGAAAGACCATCTTTCTCTAGGGTTCTCTAGTTTTCCCAGGCTCTTCTCCTTCTGCAGAACAAGCCACACCAATTTTAGATTCCATTTTCTCATGGGAGGGGTGAGTTTTGGGGGTATTGGGACACCTGACTTCTCCAGTGAGCTCTGCTACAATGTGGTGTGATGGGCATTTGAGTGTGTGGGTAGGAGTGTTACTGTGAAAGTGTGCATGTTTATGGAAGGGAGTATTCAAGAATATGACAGAACACATCACATCACTTCAGCAAATTTCCCAAATGGGGGGCAAGGGAACAAGCATTTATTAAGCACCTACTGTGAGCCAGGAAAATTTTACAAATATTATCTCATTTGATAGTCACCAGAACCCTGCAGGGCAGTTGCATCTTACAGTTGAGAAAACTGAGGCAGAGGTTAAATGACTTACGTAGGTTCACACAGCAAGTGTCTAATGCTGGATTTGAATTCATCTTCCTGACTCTACTTAAGCTGTATCCATTGTGCCACTCAGCTGCCTGGTTGGTCCAGATTTAGTCCAAAGAGAGCTGGCCCACAGATTCGATGTCAAGGTTGCTGAGACTATCATTTTCTTATCTGTAAAATGGGCAATAAATCAGATTGTTGCAAGGAAAACACTTAAAAAGTGTAAAGTACTACAAAAATGAAATAATAGATTTGATAATAAAATAATAATAAAAAACTTGGCTTTTGGCAGGATTATCACAAGCTTAAGGAATCTGGTAGGGAATGGATTGAGGTGACTTTCAAGGTCCTTTTCAACTCCAGGACCCAGCCCGATGGAGACTTCTGAAGACAGGTAGCTCTTTCTATGGGAAGTGGACAACAAGGGGCTTGTTTTTCTGTTAATTTTGACCTGGGACTCTCCAACTGGCCTGTTATAAAGATTATATATGTTTACATATATTATATATATATATAGCACTGTGCTGGGCACTGGCAATAACAGCATGAAAAAAGAACTCTTCCTGCCTTCAAGGGACTTACAATCTAATGAGAAAAGAAGTGGTAGATAAGAAACCCTTTAGCCGGGTGGCATGAGATACCTGCAAAGTGCTCTAGGAAAATCTGAAAAAGGAGAAAACACTTGGAATTTTTAAAGAATTATGAACTTCACAAACATCAACAAACACAGATATTTTTCCTATTCAAAGGAGAGCAGAAAAGGGGGATCACCTGCTTATTTCTCTTCCCTCCCTCCAGAGGAAACCATGAATCTCTATTAAGTACTTTCAAGCAGGAGGATGAGAGAAGGGATGATGGATGAGGTGGCACCTGAAATGGACCTTGAAGAAAGAGAATGATTTTAACATGGTGGAAGGTAGCAGTTCTAAGACTTCTTGGTCTCAGAACCCCTTTATATTCTTAAAAATTATTGAGGACCCTAAAGAGCTTTGGTTTTGTGTAGGTTGTATCTATTTGCTATATTTATATTTATTACATTGTTTGTTATATATTATTATTATATATTTATTATTTATATTTACTATATTAGAAGTCAAAATGAGAATTAATAATATGGTCTTATTCATTCATTTAAAATGATGATAATAAACTATTACCAGGTTAATTTAATCTTTTAATGAAAAATAGCTATATTTAAAAAATTAGTGGGAAGAATGGCATTGTTTGACATATTTTTGTAAATTTCTTTTAAATATCTATCCTAATAGAAGACAGCTAAGTTCTATTGGCTTTTGCATTCAGTCCTTTTTGACATATTGCTTTTGTTAAGGTATATGAAGAAATTCTGGCCTCCTATAAGATATATGGTTGGAAAGAAGAGGAATATGTTAATAGGAAAATAACATTTTATTACCATTATTAAAATAGTTTTAACTTGGTAGACTCCTTGAAAGGGCTTTGGAGACTTTCAAGGGTCCACTTAAAAATAGAAGACTTTTACTTTATATCTTAGTAGTAACTTTAAGACAGAAGAGCAGTAAAGGCAAGGCAATTGGGGTTAAGTGACTTACCCAGGGTCACTAGGAAGTGTCTGAAGTCATATTGGAACCCAAGTCCTCACAACTCCAGGCCTGGCAACCTATCCACTTGCTGCCTCATCTGCCATACTGTATTTGGAGAATTGCCAGTACAATGGAAGGACTCTGGATTTGGAGTTCAAGGACCTGCTTTGGTGTCCTGGCTCTATGAAATAATCAGCTGTGTGACCTTGGACAAAAGAATTTCCTTCTTTGGGCCTTAGTTTCCTTCCCTGTAAAATGATGGAGTTAGACTCAGGGATCCCTGAGGTCTCTTCTAGTTCAGAATTCTATGGTCAGGCAGAGATAGGAAAGAGAGTTCATTGCAGGCATAATACTAGCTGTTATTTATAGGTCATTTAAAAAGCATTTTCTCATTTAATCTTTACAACAACTGCACGAGGCAGGCAGTGCATGCAGCCTTATCCTCATTTTACAGAGGGGGGAAATGAAAGCTCAGAACGAGAAGGTGATTACAAATCCAGGCGTGAATTCGGGTCTGTCCTGAATACAAGTCCAATCGCTCTGGGATGCACTGCTGCCTGGCTGATGCGGAATTGCATAAATGCATGGCGGGAGCACAGGGACTGGGCACTTAGGTCTGAAGTCAGGAAGACTCCTCTTCATGAGTTCAAATCCAGCCTCAGACATCTACTTGCTGTGTGCCTCTGGTTAAATCATTTAACCCTCTTTGCCTCAGTTTCCTCATCTCTAAAATGAGCTGGAGAAGAAGGAAATAGCCAACCACTCCAGTGTCTTTGCCAAAAAAGTCCCAAATGGGGTCACAAAGAATCCAACCGGACCAAAATGACTGAATGACAAAAGCATGAGGCTAGAGGAGTGGGGGGACGGCTAGCTAGTGGTCCAGTATGGATGTGGACAGCATAAAGGGAACTAGTGTGAAATAAGGCCAGAAACATCCATCAGAACCCCATCGTGGAAGACCTTGAAGGCCAGAAGAGGAAGTTCATATTTATTTCTAAGTGATTTGAGATTCTTAGGGGAGCACAAACCCCTCAAGCGTAGGAATTTTAGTTGGAAATGTGAAGTCTTTGAGCTCTGAAAGCTCTTGTGGCTCACAAGGGAGACAAGGGAAGTTAAGAGGTAACTCCTTGAAGGTGGGCTTACAGTGGGCTATCAGGATGGGTGGGAATGGAAGGGTTAATCCGGTGGACTCTGTTTCCCAATTTGGCTTCCCCGCTGGGAGGGCTTGGAAGAGAAAGGCTTTAATAAGGCTGCCCTGGTTCCAAATCAATCCTGGCATTGCAGGGGGAGCACAGCCGAGAAATTAGATTAGCTTTCTCTGCTCTGAACGGCGACAGGCTGCTGTTCCTGGGAAATGAGGCGCGGATCCAGCGGTTGGTGGTAGAGCCTGTAACAGTCTGTCTGAAGCCTCCCCGGGAGCCCAAGGGGGAAGACTCGTCCTACGGCCCCTCATCCCTTTTAGACTCCACTTCCTTTGTCACCCATGTTCTCTTGCTCTGCGCTGCAGTGAGGTTGGCCCACCTGCTCTGCAACTGGAGTGACCAGGAGCCAAAGAGAAGCAGGACTCAGTGGCTCTGTCCAGCCGGGGATCTATCCGGAGGTGAGGGAGCTTCTGGGTCCTGGAACTGCTCACCTGGGGTAGCCCGAGAGCTGAGGAGGTGAGCCCAGAGGGCCCCCGAGAAGGGCTGGAGGTGGGGACGGGGCTCGGAGAGGGAGAGAAGGAAGGATTTCCCCTCCCTCACTTCATTAGAGCTCTTGGCTTCTCAGAGGCAAGAGACCAAGGTTGACTTTGAGGGTGCTGATTCAAAATTTTCCAAGCTGCTTATCTCAGCCACCGAAGGTCGTAGAGTCACGGGATGTAAGATCTGGAAGGGATCCTAGAGCTCACTCCTCTTACACGTGAGGAAACAGAGGCAAAGTGATTTGTACAAGGTCACACACCCAATTATCGGAGGGCTCATGAGTCAGGCGTGGAGCCTTGGGGTGGAACATTCTCCTGGGCTTTATGCATGAAACATACCATTTCGGCAGGAATTTCCTTGACAGTCAGGTCCAGAGAGAGCTCAGGGATGGAACTGGTGAGGTTTCTGGGACTGTCCAGACTTGATTTCTGGCATCCTTAAGGACTCAGGTAGGGGATAGCCTGAGGTTACCTTCTTGGTCCTTTTCAACTTCAGTACCCAGACCTCTGATGCACCTGGAGACTTGTGGAGAGGGTGGGTCTTCTTATGGGAAATGGACATTCATGAGTTTGTTTTTCTGTTGATTTTGGCCTGAGGCACTTCAGTACTCTCAGCACACATTGGGCCAGAGTCTGCCTCAGATACCAGGATGTGCCTCCTGCTCTTTAAATTCTTTGGAAGGGGAGTCTTTAATTCCTTGGTACCTTCTGCAGGACCCAACCCTCACAGACAGGAATTTAAACCTTGTATCTAACTCAAATCCCTTTTGCTGTGGTAAAAAGCCTCTGTCCAACATTAGTTTGAAGTCCTACCTGATCTCCCAGCTCCTCCTCCCTCACACACATGCATACCTGTGGTATGGATCTTGGCTTTCCCTCTCTTGCCTCCTAACCAAAGACAACTGGATAGCTGGTGGGGCTGACGACTCTGATGACGGCAGAGTTAGGGGGTAAATCCTTCCCTGCAATTGTCTGATGTGATTAAGAGTTAGCACTTTGGACTTCAAGTCCTGCCATGAGTCAGGAAAACCAGTGGGCTTGGCTCTCCATCTTCACATCTCCTTGGTGGCTTTGCCTCTCACTGGCACGGAAAGAGCACAGTCAGCTTTGTTTTCCCGTCTGCCAAAGGGAGGAGCTGGGGGTTGTCTCTGCGAAGGATGTGGGATCAGGAAGTGTGGCCAATAAGCCACTGACCCCAAGTGAGCTGTACTTCGTTCAGTTGCCTGGTCATTGGCATTGTTTTTGAACATCTGGCCTGACAGCTGTTCAATCACCAAAGTGAGATCCAGCAGCTCGATGCCCCTCCGTGTCGTAATTGATTGTTTTGGCATATGGTCCCTTTCCCCTATCTCTGCATTTCTGGACTTATAGTTGCCATTCCAGTGAGATACCCTCCAGAGAGGGGACAGAACACTGAGGCAGAGTTACAAGCAGACAGGTTCCTCCCTGAGGGCAGTGGGGCATGTGGCCTGAGGTCCGTGGACTGAACCTACTTAATGTTCACTTTCCCAATGAGGGAGAACCTTTTGGTACCCTAGATGTAGTTTTGTACATGATAGATTCAGAGAGGAGGGCCTGGAGAGAAGTTATACATCCAGTGGGGAGTGGGGAGGGATTGAAAACCTATCTCTGACTAGAGCCAAATAATTTCTCACGAGAAAGAGGGCCTGAGTATTTTATCCCTTGTTCTCCCTCATTGGGAAAGTGAACATTAAGTAAGCTAGCAAGATAAACTACCCAGAACAGAACAAGCTCAACCCAGGACACTTGCCCATGGTGGAATGTGTAAAGAATTCCAAAGCTGTCCCTGCTTTTCACCCCATCTTGGAAAAGAGCACACAGTGGTGTTAATCCACAACCTTCCCCATTTTCTAGGCAGGTGGTGGTATTGTTCTCTGGGGGGGTCAAACCTTGTCCTTGGAGGATGTGACCCCATAGCTAAAGGTTTTCTGAGTCTCTAGATGTCTTGATCTAGGCAGTATAATTACTCTTCTTTCAATTCACACTTAGAACTTAGGGTCCCCTTGCCTTTTGGCAGGTTGCCAGTAAGGAATGGCATTCCCCTCTCACATTCCTTGGAAACTGAGAAGTGAAATCCAACCTGGGGCCTTCCCTTCATCCTCAAATATCAGCCTAGTCACTGATGGATGGAATGGGATTGTCTGATGGAGAGGAAACCAGTCTCCAGGGTGATACGTGGTCTCATTTCTTGGCACACATGACCATGCTCAATTCCTAGTCCAGTTCCCAGCCCTGCAGATTGGAGGGGTGATTCTCCCTCCTTTCATTCCCCACTTGGGGATGCCTCCGTAGTCTCCTCCCAGGAGGTACGAGCTGAGAGCTGAGCTGCAAGTGAGGGGATCACTGGGGAAGTAGGCCACTAGTCGCTCAATGTAGAGTTTTCAGGGGGAGGTATTTATCTTGAGCCATTGATCTCTGATAAGAGATCACAGACATGGTGCTTATTGAGAAGATTGTCTGACAACAGAACAGTGGAACAAGGGATTGTGATGACAGTACAGGGAAAGAAAGGGAAGATAGGAAGAAAAAGGAAGAACTAAAAAGGAGGGAGAAGTAAAGAGGAAAGGAAGAAAGGCAGTTAGGCAGTAAATGAAAACGGCAGGATAGAGGCACAGAAACCCAATGAAGTTCTTTTTTTACTTGCAAATCTCTTCAGAGACACACTTCTTAGCTTCTAGTAATCACCACTTTCAGTGTCCCAGGAAGTTAGGCAGAAACAAGAACTAGAAGTAAGTTCTCTTGATCCTCTCCTCCAAATGTCATTGACCTGGGCCAAACATTTTGTTAGTTTATTCTTTTGCAAGTTGTAATCTTTACATAAGGTTCTCTGCTCTACTGAAGACTCCCCTAGGAGGGTAGGCACCATTCCTGACACCTTGTTTGTACATTGTAGAAGTGTCAACAAACAGTTTTAAGCATTTACTATGTGCCAGGAACTGTACTAAGTGCTGTAGATACAAAGAAAGGCAAAGAAAGCTCACAATCTAATAGAAAGGACTTCTAAAACATCTAACATCTCCCCTATTCACTGACATCACTGCAAGAGGCTTATGTGTCCTGTCACAGGAGACAGAAAAATGTCAGAGGTGGCCAAATACCTAAGGGGGACTCAAGGAAAGAACATGGAAGGAGGGCTTGTAATGCTCCTCCACTCAGGGAGGAGGGAAAATAGGGCAGAACAGGTCTCAGTTTCCACGTCTCAATTTCTACTTCTATGAAATGAAGGGTTTAGATTACATAATCCCTAAGTTTACTTACAACTCTGAATCTTATGGACCCAGAGCCAGAATGTAGCAGAGTATTCTATGAGTACATCATCAAGGTAAATAGCATTAATTATGTGAAGGGGAAGTTTGGGGAGACCCCCTCATTCATTAAATTGGGTCGATCTTGTCTATATTGTCTATGTTGAATGGAGTATTATTTTTTGGGTGTGAACTAGACTATATTTCCACTGAAGTCTCTTCCAACCTTGGAATTCTGTGATTCTGTGGAGAAGATTCAGCCCCCTTCCATAAAGGGTAAGATGGTCCTCAAGCATCTAAAGGGAAATGGACTGCACTTAGAGTTAGGAAACCTGAATTTGCCACTTTGTGACCTTGATCAAATCACCTTTCTGAAATATTCCAGTTTTTTCTTCTGTAAAACAAGAAAGTTGAATGTCTATCTATTTTCTAAGGTTTCCTCCAGCTCTGACAGTTTATGAGCCTATAACTTGTAGCAGATGGCTCTTACGTGAGACAATAGCCACCAAGAAGTCTGAGATGTTGAAGCAGCTGACTGATGGGACAAAAGGGAGAAGGTTATGTCAGTATTTTAAGAGAGAGCTGATAGCTCTTTTTCTGGGATGGGTTGGGGTATGGTGGCTTCTGGTGGAGTCTGGGGAATGCAGGAGGTGACCTCTCAAGGTCTTTTTTTCTGAGGAGTCTAGGAAACACATTTCTTCTTGGTGCCACTGTGGCA
This sequence comes from Gracilinanus agilis, assembly GCF_016433145.1. Taxonomy (NCBI): domain Eukaryota; kingdom Metazoa; phylum Chordata; class Mammalia; order Didelphimorphia; family Didelphidae; genus Gracilinanus; species Gracilinanus agilis. The sequence goes on along the minus strand of NC_058133.1, from coordinate 104,912,816 downwards.
TTATTGCTGGGCGAGAGTGTTGGTGACAGGAAGATGTCAGATCCTCCTGGAAATGAGCTTTGGAGCATAAACTAGCCGCAGTACACATTTTCCGATGGCACACATGGCAATCTGCGGAGTTGTCACACTCAATCAAATCGAGTCCAATTACACCTTTGCTCCTCTCATCCCACTGTAATCCAAATATTGCTTCTGCAAAGTGTTTTTGTTACTGGCAACACAGGAGTCAATGAGACTGACTTGGCATGGGAGGGGGTCTAGAGGCAGCCATGGAGTGTTTCTTTTTTGATCCAGAGACCAATGATGGTAGAAAGGTTTATTAGGGGACAATAGAATTAGGAGGGGTGTGTGTGTGTCAGGAGTAAGTAATCCCAGAGGGCATCCAAGAAGCAAAGGGGCACTCTCCTCTCTTGGAGTCAGAGGAAATCTGTCTTTGTTGGCTCATATATCTGCCCACTGGCAAGGGAGTGACACAAGTGAATTTCTTTTAAACACTCACCTTCCATCTTAGAATCTATCCTGTATATTGGTTCCAAGGCAGAAGAGTAATAAGGGCTAGGCAATGGGAGGGTTAAGTGACTTGCCTGGAGACACACAGCTAGGAAGTATCTGAGGCCAGATTTGATTGATGCACTGTTAAGACACCCTTCTGTCTTTGAGTCTTCAGTTACGTGTGCTATGCTGTGCTGTGTGTGTGTGTGTGTGTGTATGATTCCAGTACAATACTGGAGTGACTCTGGGCAAGGTCTCGCTTAAAATTTCAGTTTCTTTATATGTAAAATGGGTATAATATATATTTTATATAATATATATATAACATGTATGTTATACAATATACATTGGAATATAATATAATAATAATACTTGCACACCTACATCACAGAACTGGTATAGATGAGGTGAGTATTGGGACAAAGTATTTTTCAATGTCTTCATTCCCAAAATAAAGAAAATCTGCCCCAGCTAAAGGATGGACACACAGTCTGCACACTACTCTTTAAAAGAATCCAGATAGAATGACTTTTTTGTCTTCCCCAACACATGGGGAAGTCCTCATGGCCAGGATCTATGTCTTCTTATTTCCCCCTAAGGTGCTCTGAAGGAGTCTCTCTTGAAGCAGTAAGGTCCACAGGGATCAGCACCATGGCCAGAGCAGACGCTTTCACTGGGGCAAATCCATCAGTTGAGGTCAAGGTACTGGGATCAGAAGGAAGGCAACAAGGAAAGGAACAAGCATTTATTTGGCACCTACAATGTACTAGACAGCTAGGTGGTACAGTGGAGAGAGCGCCAGGCCTGGAGTTGGGAAGATCTGTGTTCAAATCCAGTCTCAGACAAGTATTAGTTATGTGACCCTGGGCAAGTCATTTAACCTAGTTTGCCTCATCTGCCAAGTAAGCTGGAGAACGAAATGCCCTTCCCCAAACCCCAAACAGTCACACAATTGAGAACAAAATGCACCAAATACTTCATAATAATCTTATTTGGACCTCACAGCAACCCTGGGAGATAGGGGTTCTTTTATAATTCCCCATTTTGCACTTGAGGAAACTGAGGCAAACAGAGGTTAAGTGACTTGCCCAGAATCACAAGAGTTTAAGGCTGGATTCGAACTTAGTCTGCCTTGACCCAATGAGCCACATAACTTCATCTCAGGAAAGTGATGTTAAATAGACTGGCTAAATAAGAAATTGAGAAAGACGAAGAAAGCTCTGCCCAGGGAAGTCAAGGCTATTGATCTAGCTGGGCTGGGAACAGGCATAGCTCGGTCTGGAGACAGGAAAATGGAAGTCATACTACTCCCCTGTGGTGCAACTTTGGCAAGTCATTACATTTTTCTGGACATCTGTTTCCTCATCTATAAGTGAGAAGGTTAGAGTAGGTAATCTCTAAATCCCTTCTAGGAATTAGCCCTGTGTTTTCATTGGATCCTTCCCACCCACCTATTCTCTTTCTGGTTTATGTGGCAAGATAAAGTATGACTGAACTAACCTGGGGCGGGGGTCCACTGGGCTCTGGCAGAAGGCTGGAGCAGAGTGGGAGGAGGTGGCTTTGGAAAGGAGTGAGTTAGAGCAGTTGAGCAGTGGGGAATAGGTAGTGTCTGTGTACCATTCACACCAACTCTCCCTTAATGAGTCCACTCTGTTAAAGCTTCACAGCTAGTGGAGAAGATTGACTCTGAGGAAATGAGGGACCAAAGAGATAGTGATGGGAATGGGGTGGGATAGGCAGAGTTTCAGAATCTAGGGGGAGATAAAGGAGTGGTAGAGCTTAATAGAGAAGACTTGAGATGATTGGAAAGATGTATTTGCAAGGACTTTGGCTGGTTCTTATTCACTGCTAAAAAGAATTTTTTAAAAAATTAGCACCACAAGCTTTGAGAATATATAGCCCAACACCCTCCCTTCTCAGGGGAGAACTGAGGGCTAGAGAGAGAATGACTTGACCAAGGCCACATAGCTTATGCCTTTGGCTTCTGGGTCCCTCAAGACTCTTTTCCAGAAACTGCTCACCTACCTCCAATTCCAAGCCCCACAGAGCTACTCCTGCATACAGAGAGACAAGTCAGGCCATAGGTTCTGGAATAGTGGGGACAAAGGCCAACACAGATGTTTCTGTGTAGGTAGGGGAGTATCCTCTTTCCAGCTTTTTTGTGGTTCACCTGAGATTCCTACAGAGTTTCCCTTCTTCCCAATGCTTCAGACATATAGAAGACTCAGAGGGAGATGGTGGGAAGTCCTGGATTTGGTTGGCACTGGGAAGCTGTCATACTTAGTATCTGAAAATCAAGTGAGATCTTTTTTGCCTAATTATTGCTTTTTCATACAGAGTTTTAGGTTCTTCGATGGTTTGTGAAGGGATCCTGGGTGTGTTGTCAATTCTTGGTTTCCTCTTTTCCCTTTCCAATTTGTGAAAGCAAAGTTGGTAACCAGTGGAGAAGGATGATGATAATGATGATGATAATGATGTGTGTGTGTGTAACTGGGTTGGAGTGAGGAGTGTAAGATTAAAATTAATATCCAATAACTCCAAATATTATATTTATAAGATTTATTAATAATCACTCGAAGTAGAGGAAATAGAAAGAACAAAAGTAAAAGCCTGAGTAAAGAGAAGTTTTACAGACTGTGTTAGCAGGAGAAGAGCCAGAGGGGCAGGTTACACACAAACTTTATCTCCAAAATGTAAGGATGTAATGTGAGAACGAAAGTGGGATACTAGGAATTGGTAGCTTGGAGAGCAGATTCTAATTACACAGAAGCAGGTATGGGCAAGTAACAGGGTCTTTGAGTGGATGGAGGTGCTTGGAGGAAAGATCCATGCCATTCTGTGTTCCATTGAATTGACAGATATCCTGTGCCCTGCCCTTACCTTTCAAGAATGGGAAATGCTCTTCTAAAATGCAAGCCAAGATCCCCAAAGATCAACCAAGTTATCCTCTAGCCTTCAAGTAGGATTGTACTTAGCTCCTTCTGGGGAAATAATAACTGTTCCTTTGCTAAAATGTCTCCTAGAAAGAGGTGCCATCACCACGTTCATTTATACATTCTAGGGCTGCCTACTTAGAAGGTGCTACCCAAAGCCTAGTTTAACTCTCATACTATAGACTCAGTTGATCTGTTGAACTTTCCTTTGTCCATCTCCAATCTGGAGAAGATGGAGTGTAGCTACTGTGACCTATATAATAATTTTCCAATTTTCAAATTCCCTCTCTTATCACAACCTTTTTCTATTTCATCTCTCCCACTCTCACTTTTACTAAACTTGTTCTTCTGCATCATGACCCACAATGTCTCAGTTTCTCCCTGTTTTCCCTAGACCAGCAGCCTCTTTATGACGCTGTTTACTTTAAGCATACAGTCAAATATTTCACCAGTGCTCTTGCTGGCATTTTTGATTCCTTACCTCCTTCCTCTCCCCTTTGAACTTCTGTGCAGTTCTCACTGTTTGTCTTTTCCAGTCAGTCTTGCAGGCTGATGAAACTATGGTGATTGGGTCCATTACACATTCTTGCTATCTAAACTCAACTGGGCCCTCTCTACTGCTTGGTAATTCTTTTATTATCTCTGGCTGGCTCCCTTCGTATCCCCAGAGTGACTATTACAAGACTTTTTCATTCTTGACAGGTCTCCAAACACAGCCCTACCTCCCTCTTAGCAGAAGACATTGCCTCTTACTTTACTGAGACGGAAGCCAACCACATGAGCATTTCTAACTTCTTTCTCATGCTTTCTCATTATCTTCCTTTGTTATCTCCTCTTTCCCTCCTTTCTCAGAGGAGAGAGGACTAACCCCTCTACTTTACCAAGACTAACTGTTCCATTTGTGCTCCATTCATCAACAATTATCTTCAGTCCCTCCTTTTACTGGTTCCTTCCCCTCTGTCTAAAAACTTGCTCATAGCCTAAACAATAAAAAACAGAACAAAATTAAAAAAAAACTTTCCTAGACCAATGATCCCCTAAATCAAAAGAGGGATCTATACTCTTTGACTCTAGCTTCTCACTACTTGCTTCTTAACCCTTTCCAATCTGCTGATTTTTTTTTTTACTAAAGAGTTCTCTTCAGGTCACTAGTGACCCCTATACTAGCTAAACCTTACAGCTTTTTATCCCTTCTCCTCTTCCACCTTTCTGTAGCTTGACCTTTTTATGATATTTGATGCTGCTGGCTGCTCCCTCTTTTTGGATATTCTCTTTTCTTTTGATCCTCCTAGTTAGTTGTCTGTTCTTTAGCTATCCCATTTACTAGCTCTTCCTCTTCCTATCATCGCTTAAGTGAAGATGTTTCCTGAAATTCTGTCTTTCACTCTCTGCTTTCTATATTCAATCTCTCTTCCTCATTCCACCAGCTTCCCTTCTTTGCTTTTTGTAGATGACTCCCAAATCTTCTCTAGCCCTGACCTCTCTCTCAAGCTTTAGTCCCATATTTCCAACTGTGTATCTCCACTTGGATTTCTCCCTGGAAACTTCACACTTGTTATGTTCCAAACCAAATTCATTATCTATCCACACCTTATCCTTCTTGCTCCTATCATAAAACAATTCCACACATAATAGCTCCTCCCTTAGAGGCAGCATGATCTAATAAACATAAGGACTGGATTTAGAGTCAGGGAACCTAGGATCAGATTGAGGCACTTATTACTTTTGTTACCTTGATTAAGCCACCTAAAGCTGCTCGTCCTCAGTTTCCTCATCTGTAAAGGGGGTAGAAATGGACATGCTGATATCTAAGGCCCCTCCCAGCTCTGAATCTCTGATCCTATAATACTGAACCCCTTTTCCATTAGTTCTAGGACCCAACCACCTGGGTGCTCTGTAAACTTTAAAAGCATGAATAAGATATCATTTGTGTCATTATTGCTATGGTCCTTGATTTTTCCCTGTTTCTTAGCCGCCATATCCAATCAGTTGCCAAATTCTATCAATTCCTTTTTTGTTGGTCACATCTATCACCTCCTTTCCTTCTTGCTGGCACTCCTAGGGTGCCATAGACTGCCCTGTGCCTGGCAGATCTTCAGATTGCCCAGCTAATTTCAATAGTCTTTTCTAATTGTTTCTTCTTGTGTCTGGCCCTTCCTCTCTCCAGGCCAACTTCCCACCATTTCTATAATTAATTCCGGCCACTGGTATCTTCTCTGTTAAAAAAAACAAAATAAGGCAAAAGGTAAAAACAATCAACAGCTCCCTATTACCTTCTGAGAAACTCAAGAATCAGCCTGGCATCCTTTTTTTTTAATTTAAACCCTTTATCTTCTGTCTCAGAATTGATACTAAATATAGTTCCGAGGCAGAAAAGGGGTAGAAGATTGGGATTAAGTGACTTGCCCAGGACCACATAGCTAGGATGTGTCTGACATCAGATTTGAACCAGGACCTTTTGTCCCTAGACCTGGATCTCAATCTACTGAGCCACCCCATTGCCCCCAACATTGTATATAATCGGTTAACGAGTAGCTATTAAACATCTTATGGTATCTAGCCACAATTTTTCTAGCCTTGTTTCCCACTGCACCCCAGCCTATATGGGGGGAGAATGGCAGGACGTTGTCAGGGAACAATGACTGCAGTGTACAGTGCTGAAATGGTCTTCCCCTCAACCATCGCTCCATCTCCTCCTGTTGAAATCATACCTTTCAAAGCCTAGCTCAAATGTCACCTCTCCCATGAATCTTCCTAATTGGATGTGACGTCCCTCCACTGAACCCTCTAGCACTCTGTCCCTCTGTTGTGGCTCTTGTTACATTCTACTGTATATTATAGGTTTTTCCACATACTGCTCATGCCTCCTGGTAGACATAGTAAGTACTCAATAAATATTTGTCGAAGGAGCAGAGAGGGCAGGAGCCCAAGCCTGGGCAGCAGGCAGAAATCCTAAGTGAACGGATGACCCGATATTAGAGAGTTCGTGGCGGTTGCCGCCATGCTGGGTTTGAAGGGACGTGACTCTATACTTCATCTGTACCCCCTCCGAGACAGGGGCAATGCAGGACAGGGTCTGGGAGGTGGTCTGCCTGCTGGTTTCACTTAGGGCCTCTCTGTGAGACTATTAAAGCAGCCACATCACTACCCAGCTTCCCCCGCTAAATCAGCCTGCCTCCTACTACCCCAGAAAGCTTAATTAAAAGAGATTTTTCTCTTTGGTTGTTAAGTGCCCAAAGCGCCACTTGGTTAAAGAAGACCTGGGTTCTTGGGACAGTTCAGGCAATTTTAGTAAATAGCTAGTGTCTCTTGGCCTTGGTCTCCCTGTCTATGAAAATGGGGTGAATGATCCATCTCTTTATTTTAGAGAGACATTTCAGATTGAATTAAAGCCTCAGTGCTTTATTGGAATTGTCGAGCTTGAGCGGAGGAAAGGTCCCTCAGCTCCCCTGGAGGATAGGGGTTCAGTGGCCTTCCTCTAAGAAGATGGAAGGTGTAGAATGTAGTTGCTGCTGCCCTACCCCCACCTCAATAGGCTTTCTTGCTCTGGCCTCACTGGGGATAAATAATTCATTATGACTAATGGATGATTGCACTTGTATGAAATATTCAGTCCCGACTGTGGCAGGTTCATATAATCAGTATAATCAGATGTTTTATGCTGCCCTCCTGGTAAAGGATAAGGGACTCCTGGGTTTCCCCATCCTCTGCATCATTTGGAGGGGGACTCCTCCAAAGGGCACCGGAATCTGTGAGGGAGTCCGTGTCATCTGTGCTTTTCTGGGAGGGGGCAGTGGAGATGGAAAGGAGAGCAGCAGGACCCCCACATCCTGGGGATTTGGACAGCCTGATTGTTGGGGGTGTCTAACCCCCTCCTGACTGACGAGAGAGCCGTCATCACGTCTGTGAAATCCCAGGGGCTGGACAGAAGGGGAGGGGAATCTGGTTGGGGCTGAACTTTTCCTCGGCCCCCTCAGCCCTAAGCTCTAAGGAGACTCCCCGGCATCTCTGTCCCTTTCAAGGGGTGGTAAATCAGGTGTCTCCTCCTCTCCAGGGCCAGGAGCAGGGCCAGGCTGAATGTATGCAGACACTGCAGCAGTCTCCCTTTGCAGTCTCTCTTTCTGACCTCTTCTCCTCCCCCCTCCTCAGCTGGCTGCTAGAAGAATGACATCATTGGGATGCCTGCATGGAGTTACAGTCCTTGATGAGCTGTAACTAGCTGCCATGTGGAAGCCTCTATGTGAATGTGAGAGAATGCAGGCTTGGTGCAGGGCTGGGGGGAACAGATTCTGCATGTTTGAAAGGTCTGATGCATGAGTGTCGGGGCTCCTGAGGATTAAAACCTATCTATGGACCACTGTGTGCAGATGGGACCTATTTCTACACTCACTTCCTCCTTCCCATGGTGGGATACTCCTTGGACTCTGTCATTAGCTGGGTGACCTCTTCCCCCTCTCTGGACCTCACCTCCTTCCTCTGTAAAATTGGGGGGTTGGACTGAAGGATCCTGGGGGGGGGTCTCTTCTAGCCTGAATATTCTATTCTATTCTGTTTCTTTCTGTTCTGGTCTGTCCTGGGATAGCCTGTTCTAGTCTAGCCTAATCTAGTCTGATCTAATCTATTCTTCTTCTGGGAGTATCCTGCTACTAGATTTCATGATAGAAAGAAGGACATGGTGCTTCCCCTTTGCCTGGTCACTATGGTAGGAGATCAGAAAGGAGAGCATCCATTGTGCTCATCAGAGCCAGAATGAGCAATTTCTGGACTTGGGGAAAATGGTGGCAGCCTTGAGGACGGGAGGAAGATGGGGAAGCCTGTGCTGCAGTCTCACATGGGATTGTGAGACTACAATGGGAAGACACAGCTACCCAGGCTTCACCATGTCTTCACCATGGACTCGGCTGGTCCAAAAGGAGGATCTCCCAAGTAGCTTGTTCCTTCTCTCTCCAGGTATGACCAGCCCTAAGCATGGTGCTTCAGGTCTCATCTGTTCAGAGAAGTCCCTGTGGAAGAATAGTTCACCATTTCCCTTGATCTCCTTTGCCTGGGCTTCATGAGCCATCATTCTCAGCAGCAAGTCCTTCCTGCTGTCTAACTTTATGTCCCGCTGCTGCTGCAATAAAAAAAAATCTTGTTCTGGGAATCTCCAGTTTGCTCTCTGCAAATTCTCATGTAACAGCAGGAGAAGCTCACAGGCATGGGAAGGGGAGGGCGACAGATGAGTAATGCTTGCTTAACGGAGAGGAAAATGCAATTCAGGATTTTGGGTTTAGAGCCAAATCCCTCTGTAGTCATCTCTCATCTCTGACTGACTTGATGCAGGGCGCTCTGCTCGATACCCAAGAGCCATCCAGGGATCCAAAGTCAGAGCGTCTTTAGAAGTCAGAGCATCCTCCGAGCAGACAAGACCGCTTGTCGTTGGTTCCTCACCATGGAGCCCAGGGTTCCGGGCACTGCTCGGCTGGGCTCCCTGGGGCATAGTGACATGCTTTGAAGTCATTGATTCTATGGAACCTCCTGGGTGGGGATACATATTGGCAGAAAGGCTCTTTGCTGTTACTAGTGGGAAGTTCTGGCATTTATGAACGAATGAATGAATTAAAAATATATATTATGCACCTACTATGTGCAAAACAGTGTTAAGCACTGGAAATGCAAAGTGATATTATCTCTGCTCTCAAGCAGCTCACATTCTAAGGAAGGAGACAACACATACTTACCTGATGCTTTGTAACTTTTTGAGGGCTGTTCCCAATAGTAGTGGTATCATGTAGAAAGGGTATGGGATCGCTTGCCTTCTCCATGGGTAGAGGAGGGGCTGGAAGGAGGGAGAGAATTTGGACTGAAAACAAAAATTTAAAAATAAAAATAAAGATATTTAGGGGGCAGCTGGGTAGCTCAGTGGAGTGAGAGTCAGGCCTAGAGACGGGAGGTCCTAGGTTCAAACCCGGCCTCAGACACTTCCCAGCTGTGTGACCCTGGGCAAGTCACTTGACCCCCATTGCCCACCCTTACCACTCTTCCACCTATGAGTCAATACACAGAAGTTAAGGGTTTAAAATTTTAAAAAAAATAAAGATATTTAGTCATCTGAAATAAAATTGTAAGGATGTGGTAGACAGGGAGAACACACTTTATAGCTAGGAAGACCTGTGTTCAAGTCCCATCCTTGGCACAAACTAACTGTGACCCTGGGTAAATTGCTTTAAAAAAACCCTACCTTCTGTCTTAGAATCTACACTAAGTATTGGTTCCAAGGCACAAGAGCTGAAAGGGCTAGGCAATAAGGATTAAGTGACTTGCCCAGGTTACATAGCTAGGAAGTATCTGAGGCTAAATTTGAACCCAGGACCTCCCATCTCTCAGTCTGGTTCTTTATCCACTGAGCCACCTGGCTGCCCCTAAATCTCTTCTCAGTACTCCAGCTGACCCTCGCCAGTATTGGGAGTTCCCCTGTTTGGGACTTCCTATAGGGATGAAATATCAAGTCCACACCCTGTCTTGTTGTCAACATGGTGGCCATTTCTGGAGCTTTCAAGGTCCAAAAAGCACTTTCTGTGCAATGACTTCAAGACCATTTTTTCAAGATAGCACAAGAATCTTTTCAAAGTTCAGTTCAGATCACATGAGGTTTTTCTCATTTCCCAGCTATTGGTACCCATTGTGTGTGTGTGTGTGTGTGTGTGTGTGTGTGTGTAAGAGAGAGTGTGTATATGTATAAGAGAATGTGTGTATATTTATGTATATGTGTGAGTGAGAGTATATATGTATGTTTGCTTATATGTATGTGAGGGGGATGTATATATATATGTGAGTACAAATGAGTGTGTGTGCGTGTGTAAGTTTAGAAAGATTCTTCTGAACTGATGCAGAGTGAAGTGAATAGAACCTTTTACCCTCCATCCTCTATCCAGCTGGCAAAGCATCTGGCCTTGTTTCTCTCCTGCTTAATCAACAACAATGACTCCTTATTACTTAGAGCATAAAAGGCAAAGAAAGTCCTTTGTTGGGCACTCGAAGCCCTTCAAAATTTAACTGCAGGTTTATCCTGCATTACTTTCCTCCCCACACCATGGTTCAACCAAACCAGGCTTTCATGCTTTTCCATGGATGATTCTCCATATTGCCTCTCTGAGCCCTTGTAGAGGGTTATGTGTGCTCTTCTCCTGGAATGCCCTTTTTTCTACCATCTTCCTCTTAAAATCCATTCAAAGCTTCCTTCCTTCAAAGCTCAGTTCAGTCACTTCCTCCTACATGAAACCTTCCTGACCCCTCCCCTGCTCCCAGTTGATGATGCTTCCCCTTAAAATCCCTATGGATTTACTTCGTAAGTATTTCTCATATATCTATAAGTGTACACAGTTCCCCCCTAGACTGTAAGCTCTTTGAGGGAAATGATTTTCATTTTTGTTCTTGTATTCCCTAAACACTTTACAAAGGGAATACACTTTTATTGTTGGTTACAGCACAGGGCCTGCAAATAGTAGGCACTTTAAAAATGTTTGTTAATTAATTACTGGGGATTCTGTAAATGTTTAGCCTGGAGAAGACAAGATTTGGGGAGTGAGGGGCAGGTATGATGGCTGCTTTCAGGTTTTTGAAAGTGGAAGACATGTGGAAGAAAGACTAGATTTATTCTGCACTATCTTAGTGACCAGAACTAGCAGCTGTGGTTAGAAGAAGCAAAGAAGAAAATTTAGGCTTGACATTAGGAAAAGAATTAGAATTATTCATAAGAATTTGAGCAGTCTAAAATTGAAATATGCTGACCTGTAAGGCACTGGATTTCCCTTTACTAGAGGTCCTGGAGCAAAAGCTGGAGAGCCATTTGCCAGCTATGTCTTAGGATAGATTTTTGCTCAGATATTGGTCCTCAATGTCTGTTCCAACTCTGAGATGCTGCGATTCTTCATCTCACTGCATCCGTGACACACCCAACTTGCCCACCCATCCACCTATTCCTTTTCCTCCTTTCTGCAAAAGACAGATATTTTTCCTACTGTAAAGGATAGAAGATTAAGAAAAATTTCTTCCTTGCTTTCACTTAGTATGTTTGTTTGTCTCTGGTTGGAGCCACGTAGAAGAGGTGAAGGTCAATGGAGAGGGTGTCAATAAGAGACAGGATGAAACAGAGATGGGATAACAGCGAGGGATAAGCGCTATTCAGGGAAGGATGACCAAAAAGAGATGACGGTGAAAGTGTTATAAGGAGGGTGACTAGGAGGGACAGGAGTGAACATGAGGAGGTAGTAGGGGCAAAGAGTGGGACAGATGGGGGTATGCAACAGAAGGTGTCAGAATGATAGGTACTAGGAGGACTCAGGAGTAGACCTCATAGTGGAGTACCGGCAATGAATGCCTCAGGAAGAACAGATGACAGGCTTCTCTCAGCAACCCAGTCCTTCTCTCTGGGACTTAATGGTCCTATCCTCTACTATTTTTAAAAACTCTTACCTTCTGTTTTTTTAAAGCCCTTACCTTCCATCATAGAATCAATAATGTGTATTGGGGTTCCAAGGCAGAAAAGTGGCAAAGCTAGACAATGGGGGTTAAGTGACTTGCCCAGGGTCACCCAGCTAGGAAGTATCTGAGGTCAGATATGAACCCCAAACCTCCTATCTCTAGGCTTGTCTTTCTACACTTTGCCATATATTTTTACATACACTCCACCCTCTTGTCTCTCCTTCCCAGACCTGTTCTGTAGCCTTCTCTCAACCCCCACCATGAGAAATATCCACTTCTGGAAATGCCGCTGAGCTGAAGTTCCTCTTTGGAAACTGCACATTTTGAGTCTCTTGGGAACCATTTCTGGGTGACAAAGAACTCTTTCTCAAATCCTTAATCAGGAGGAAAGTGCCCCCTACCAAATTGGAGCAGGTCCCTAGAACTAATGGAGTCAGGAAAATGTGCATTCATTTCCTCTCTCTCCCATTCTTTCCCCCTAAGCCACAATAGGTAATAGGAAGTTTGAACTGAAATAAGCTTCCACCAGGCTGGAAATAAAATGGCCCATGCATTTTGCAACAGCACATTAAGAAAAAATAAGTGTTGGCAGCTCATGTAGACACCAGACCAAAAATGTGCATCATTATTCCCCTAGCTTAGCTCTCACCCAGTGTAACATCCCCCTTTCCAATCTATTTATTTGTCTTTTCACCAAATGCCCTTTCCTCAGGTGGGATGTGCCCTTGAAAGGACCTAGAAGAGACCTAGTCCAAAGCTCCCATTGGCCAGAGAGCTGGAGAGCCAGCCTCAATCGTTATTTATTGTGATGGTGACTTTAAATGGCCAGCTTTTGGAACAGCTCTGGGAGAAGCTCAGGGTATTTAAGGACCTGAAATACCTGGACTTGAATAATTCATCTCTATTGATTCTCTGAATCTCTAGTGATCAGTGGGGGGAATCAGTGATGGCAATGTGGGTATTTGGGACCCTCTGGGATTACTTCTTCTTTAGGCTCTCTATATGTCTTGTATGTTTATGGTTGTTTGTGTATTTGTTGTCCCCATTAAAGGTTAAGCTCTTTGAGGGCAGGCATCATACTTTTGCTTTTCTTTGCATCTCCAGTACTTAGTACAATGCCTTGCACATAGTGGTGCTTCTTAATACATGCTTGTTTACTGATAGTAGTTGTACGGCAGCTTGAGGAACCCCATACAGTCTGGGTTCCTTTTACCCTTTTACCCTTTTACCATTTCCTTCAGGATATCCAAGTTTAAAAGTATAAATATAAGTGTCTGTGGGCAAAGAGTTCCTACTCATCCTAAGTGGATGAGGATTAATGACAAAGGAGAGATCACTGGCTTTGGAATTAGAGAACCAGAGTTCAAATCCTTTCTCTGTCACTTAGTACCTGTGTGACCTGGGGAAAGTGACATTCTCTTTGGGAATGTTGGTAAGATGAAAGGATTGGACTCTATGATCTCTAAGGCCCCTTGTAGATCTAAATCCAGTGACCTGACTAAATTTTGTTCTCTGTGTAACTCTTGGACTGGGCAGAATGGCAAAACCATCTCAGCTCAGCCCATACCAACTCAACTCAACCTAATTCAAATCAACCCAAACCAAATATACGGGTGGGTATCTATTTGAAAAGAAATTTTATTGGGCAGATTACCAGGTTTCCTCACAATTCTCTCATTGGACATACATTGTTCTTCCTTTCTCTTGGGAAGACTTGACCTTACCTGGGGAACTTAGTCTTTGACTCTTATTCTCATTGAGTCTCACTGACACTTCCTTTACAACATCTCCCTCATTCATCACTACCTCTCTCTGTGTTTTTGCCACCATCTTTATCCTGAACGTCATCACTGTATATCTCTAATAACCAACCAACTTTCTGGTCTCCACCTTCTCTGTTTTCTGCCATTTTCCTAACTTATAGATTTGATCACGGCACTCCACTAGTTCAAAAGATTTTACTTCTTATTTTGTACCAAACACATTTCAAACTCTTCAGCCTGGCATTTAAGGTTCTTTTGCAATCTGACCTTCACAATCTAGCCTCATCTCCTACTATTCCCCATTTCAGAGAAATAAGTTTATTCATTGTCCTCTAGACATGCCTGGTACTTTCCCATCTCCATGCCTTTGATTATACTGTTGCCCACACCTAGAATGCTTTTTCTTCTCTTCTTACTGTATCTAAATCCTACCCATTCTTCAAAGCCCAAACCAAATCTCCTTCTTCCTCTTCCTTCCTCTTTTTTTTAATATATTTTTAAACCCTTAACTTCTGTGTATTAGTTCCTTGGTGGAAGAGTGGTAAGGGTAGGCAATGGGGGTCAAGTGACTTGCCCAGGGTCACACAGCTGGGAAAGTGTCTGAGGCCAGATTTGAACCCAGGACCTCCTGTCTCTAGGCCTGGCTCTCAATCCACTGAGCTACCCAGCTGCCCCTGTCTTCCTTCCTCTTGAAGCTTGTCCAGATTCCTGAAGACCCTAGTAACCTCTCCTGCTCTGAAACCATGCCATTTACAGTTCATTTGGCCTGACACACAAAAATGTTAAGAACCTCCATTTGTTCCCTGAGGTTCTTTCCAATGCTAGATCTAAGCTCCTGAGAATATTCTAGGTATAGGGAATAAGCAAACCTTTCCTGACCAGTTCAGGCCACATTTATGCCTTCCTCTGGACCTCTTACAACAGTTAGGGTCTATGACATCTTGCATAGGGCACCTGGCCATATACTACCGGGGATGTAGTGGATGACCTCAGCCTTCTTCAATGTCTGACCAAGTTCCAAGTGCTCCACAGCATCCACTTCAACTGCCTTCATGATCATTGGAATAAACTCTTCATATCTGACCATTCTAAGGGGACAGATCTCCACATGCTTGGGGTAGTCATGCCCTAACTCTCAGCTGGGTTTGAGGACTGTCAGTTACCCCTAACCTGCCTTAGCCCTTCAGCTGAGATGGTTTTACCAGGGTGTTGCCATTGCTACAGCTTTTTGGAGCCCCAGTAAGAGTTGAGTGTCAGGAGGACACCAAAGGTGGATGAGCAGTCCTGAAAAGGGCTCAGCAAGCCCTCTCACCAGAGGTGCTAGTGCTCCCTGGGCAGCTAGGTGGTGCCATAGTGCATAGAATAGTCACCCTCACCCCAGAGATTCTCCCCAAACACCCCATATACCCCTTCACTGTGTCTACTATTGGAAGCAGGAATTCAATAGCCTTTTGCTGGCAAAGTGAGTGGTCTAACATAGGTTAGGGAGGAGGATACAGGGCAGACAACCTGGGATGAAGAGTAGACTTTAGACATCTTCCATTGGGTAAGGTATAACAACAACATTGAATGAATGGTAAGGATTGTGTACTAGGCATTATGAGTGGGGTCCCTGCCCTCAAGGAGTTTATAGTCTATTTGGGGGAGGCAAGATATCAACATGTAAAATATGGGCTAAGAGCATGGATGTCTACATGATATAAGTGCCTGCTAAAAATGCCAGATGAAGGAGTGTGCATTTTGTCTTAGAGGAATAGGGAGTCAATGTAGTTTCTTGAGTAGGGGAGAAATAGGATCAGACTTCTGTTTTCAGGAAGCCACTTTGCTAGCTTGTGTGGAGGATAGGATGGAGAGGGGAGAGATGAGGCAAAGAGGCAGATCAGGAAGTTAGTGATAAATAGCATTGATCATTTTCAATGGGATAAGCGAATCGGATATGGTGAGCAGGCTTGGATGGGGTAGCATTTGCAGGCATCGCATATCTCGTGATATTTTATTTCTTCAGAAACCTAGACCTTTTTCAGGCTTTACAGTCCCTGGACTATCATCCTTCCAGGTAGATAAGTTCACAAGTTCATGTAATCCTTGCCTTTTCACTCTTTCTCAACTCACATATCTAATCAGTTGCCAGTTTAGGTCAATTTTATCATCACAAGTCGTCTCTCCTTTGGGTCTCCTTCTCACTCTTGGTACAAACAACCTGAGTCCAGGTCCTCATCATCTGCCACCTGGATTACCACAGGACCTTCTAATTGGCCCCCTTAATTTGGATTTCTGCTCTCCCTAATTCTTCTTCCATACAGTTGCCAATTTTCCTAATGTGCAAGTCTGACATCAGTAAATTATGGTGGTTCCTGCTGGACTCCAGAATAAAATATTATTTCATCATGATCTTGTCCTTTCAAAATTTTTTTTGTGTATAAGTTTTATAATGATATAATTATTATGATAGGCATACCTATATATAAGATAAATATGTACATATACAAATGTTGGAAGTATGTGTTCAGAATTTGCTTTACTGATAGGATATACAAACAAAAAAGTTTTGAAGGGGCAGCTAGGTGGCTCAGTGAATTGTGAGTCAGATCTAGAGATGGGAGGTTCTGGGTTCAAATCTAAAGTCAGACCACTTCCTAGCTGTGTGACCCCTGGCAAGTCACTTAACCCCCATTGTCTAATCTTACAGCTCTTCTGCCTTAGAACGGTATTGATTCTATGACAGAAGGTAAGGGTTTAAAATTTTTTTTGAAATCACTGGTTTAGAGCATAGGATTAAGGTTGTAGGTTTGAATCTCACGCAGCAGGGGCAGAATCCCACAAAAACAGAAAGGAATTCTTGGGACAGAGTTTACTGTACTTTAGGATAGATAAAGCATAACCCCTCACTCTGGGCAGTAGTGTGGTTTAAAAAGTAGAAGGTGCAGAAGTTTGACTGTTTCAATGAACCCTATTCCCCAAAATGGAAAAACTAATAATAAAAAAGGAAACTGAAGTGTTTGGAAGAAAAAGCACTAGTCTGAGAATCAGGAGACTTAGCTTCTAGAAACATGTTGCAGTTGACTAGTGGAAAGAGTGTTTGACTTAGAGTTAGTGATATGGGTTCAAATCCTGACTCTGATGTTGAGGAATCTGGGAGGTATTTGCAAGCCTAGGAATGTCACTTGATTTCTCTTCACCTCATTTTGTTCCTCTGTAAAATGAGGATAACAATACTTAAACTACTTCACAGGGCCAGTATGAGAAAGGAACTTGGCAAATCTGAAAGTGCTATCTAAAATATGAACCTGGTTATTATTCTTGGCTGAGTAATTCACCACATGACCTTAGGCAAGGCATTTCCTTTTTGCCTCAATTTCTTCATTCCATCTTTGAAGGGTTTGGGCATGAAGGTGCCTTAGTGGCAGATCAGCTCCAGAAATTTGTGAGCCTGCTCATTCTAGGCTGATGGCTTTGTGGGGTCAGCTCCACACACTGGGGAGACCACAGGCTACTCACAGAACCCTGAGGCTTCTTTGGCCGACTCCCTTCTCTATAGTATTTAAAGCTAAGAGGAACCTTAGAGACAACCCTGATTTTAATAGGGAAAGAAGATTGAGATGCTCAGAGAGGTTAAATAACCTTCCTAAGGTCACAAGACAGCAAATGGCAGTGCCCAGATTCAGATTTCAGAATTTCCTTTTATTCCCTATCCAGTGATATGATCTTTCCTTTGTAGTCTGCTCCTCCTCTGTCAACAGTCCCATCAGCTTGAACTTGCCTTTTTCCTGCCCACTTCTATTGCCTGAATAAATTCCCTTCCCTCTGCCCCTCCCTCCTTCCCTTCCTTCCCTCCTTCCTCCTTTTCCTTCCTTCCTTCCCTCCTTCCTTCTTTTCCTTCCTTCCTTTCCTCCTTCCTTCTTTTCCTTCCTTCCTTCCCTCCTTCCTTCTTTTCTTCCTTCCTTCTTT
>NC_058133.1:104886395-104895168 GCF_016433145.1 Gracilinanus agilis | reverse complement strand
CTTCCTTCTTTTCCTTCCTTCCTTCTTTTCCTTCCTTCCTTCATTCCCTCCTTCCTTCTTTTCCTTCCCTCCTTCCTTCCTTCCTTCCTTCCTTCTTTCATTCATTCCCTCCTTTCTTCCTTCCTTCTTTCATTCCCTCCTTCCTTCCCTCCTTCCTTCTTTTCCTTCCTTCCTTTCTTCCTTCTTTCCTTATGGTCTTTTCTGTTGTTGTTGTTCTCCCTAAAGGCCTGGAAACTAAAGAGTTTTCACAAGGGGAAACTCTTGAGAGATTTTTGCTTCTCTTTCTTCTCGCTTAACATTTCCTGAGTGCTCTCTGCCAGTCAAGGTTGGCAGGGGCAGGACGTGTTAAGAACCCAGCTCAGGGGATTTATGTTGTCAAATATATTAGAATCCAGATGGAAAAGGAATAATTCTCATCCACTATTCTTTCACTTTCTCCTTTCTGTCTTCTCATCTTCAAAGAACTTTGCTTTCAACATCCCCTTCTTATCTTTCCTAGCAATCTCTTCAGCTTAAGGGAATTTTAGATGTTGTAGACAGAGAATATCTAGGCTGGGCAAAGGGGGTGAGCATTGGGAAAGGGTTTGAAGGGAGCAAAGGCAAATGCAGTCATGGCTAAGTAGCTCAAGTCAGTTCTGATGGTGTGAAGGTGGGAAGGAGGGAATAGAAGGGATTTAGGGAATAATTAGCACCTACAGGGGCAGTGAGGTGACTGGAACCTAGTTTCTTTTGGGAAAGTAGGGGTAAGAGAATATTGCGTCTACTAAGTATTTTCAAAACCCAGGTGTGTTTCTTCCTCCAAGGAAAATTGCAGAATCAGACAATATTGATTTTGATCCCTTCCTTCCCTGATCTTCTTCTTCCTCCACCAAACCCCAGAATGATCTATAGTGTCTCCTCTGTATAGTACCTTACTTTCTTTCCAAGGCAGAAGAGTGACAAGGGCTAGGCACTGGGGGTTAAGTGACTTGCCTAGGGTCGCACAGCTAGGATGTGTCTTAGGCTAGATTTGAACCCAGGACTTCATATATCCAAGCCTGACTCTCTATCCATGGAGCCACTTAGCTGCCCCTGTACCTTACTTTCAGATAGCCATTCTCCTTCTTTTGAAAATGGGGACATCTCCCTTTTCCTGTTCTTCTCCCTTTCACCCTCATCTTTCCATTATCACAGACAGTGACTTATTAAGCACATCTCTTAGTTCTTTCAGTACCTAAAGATGTCCTTCATCTGGGCCAGGTGACTTCAATTCACCAAGGGCCATTACATACTCTCTTTCTGTCTTAAGGCTTGTCTTGGGTATCAGCTCCCTCTTAGACACTTTTATTCTGTCCTTTCCAGTACACAGGTCATTCTTTTTGGCAAAGAAAATGAAAACAAAATAAAAGATGAGCCACTGGGCCATCTCTCCATTTTCAGTCCCAACCTTGCTGAGAATGGTACGTCCCTCACCCTTCCTTGGCCCATCTCTTTCCCCCAATAAAGAGGGAGAGACAGGCAGACAGACACAGAGACAAAGAGAGATGAGAGAAAAAAGAGGAGATCAAAATGGAGAATAGGAAGGGGAGGGGAGGGGGGGAGACAGAGACAGAGAGACGGGGGAGAGAGAAAAAGAGGGGGAGAGAGATGGAGAGAGAGAGGGAGGGAGGGGGAGTGTAAGGGAGGAAAAAGGAAGAGAAAGGAAGAGAAGAGGGGGGAGGGGAGGAGAAAAGGAGAAGGGAAAGGAGGAGAAATAAAAGGAAAAAGGAAGGGAAGGGAGAGGAGCAGCTAGAAGGAGAAGGAAGGGGAGGGGGAGGAGAAGGGGAAAGATAAGTGGAGAAGGGAGGGGAGAGGAGAAGAGAGATGTGGAGAAATAAATCTCTTATTGCTGCCTTCAGCATTCCTTGCCAGACTCAGCTCATTCTGAGCTTTAGTGCTCCTGACTATTCTTTCAGGACCATGCCATGCTTTTTATCTTCATCCTCCATTACCTCCTCTTGCTTTTATCTTCTGAACCTTTTAAAAACCAAAGCTGATTGGTGAATTTCCTGTGCCTTTACATTGGTCTCTCCAGACAACTCCCCCTTTTCCTCCTCATTGGAATTGTTTCTCCTTGTCTTCAGAATTCCACTGCAGAGAGAATACTCCCAGATCAGGGATTCTTAACCTTTTTTTCCCCCTGACGTGGGCCCCTTTGGCAGTCTGGTAAAGCTATGGACTTTGTTTCTGAGTAATATTTTTAAATGCACAAAATAAAATGTGTAGGGGGCAGCTGGGTGTCTCAGTGGATTGAGAACCAGGTCTAGAGAGGAGAGGTCCTTGGTTAAAAATCTGGCCTCAGATGCTTCCTAGCTGTGTGACCCTGGGCAAGTCACTTAACTCCCATTGCCTAGCCTTTATGCTTTTCTACCTTGGAACCAATGTACAGTATTGAATCTAAGATAGAAGAGAAAGATTTAAAAATAAAACAAAATAAAATGTATAGGATTACAAAGGAAACCAATTATATTGAAATAGAATTATCAGTACACACATACCTCACAAATTCATAGATGCCCAATTAAGAACCCCTGTCCTGGGCTAACTTCTTTTTTAAAACTCACTTACTTTTTGTCTTAGAATTTATACTGTATTGATTCCAAGGCAGAAGAGAGGTAAGGTCAAGGCAAAGTTAAATAGTTTGCCCCAGTACTATTTTGCTACTTGGGGCATGTCAAAATCAGAACTTGAACTCAAGACTCCCGGACTCCAAAACTAGCCCACTATGAACTAACCATTCTGCCTCTCTTGTTTAGGGCCTTAAAAACAAAAATCTAAGGCAAATCTCATAAAAATGAATTTTAAATGATATATGTCTATATAATAAATGATATATTAATAATTACATATGTAATACACAATTTATAATTTATATAATGTATATTAAAGACTCTTCTTTTCTGTCTTAGAATGTACTACTATATATTGATTCTAAGGCAGAAGACTGGTAAAGACTAGGCAATGGGGCTTATGTGACTTGCCCAGGGTCACACAGCAAGGAAGTGTCACATTTGAACCCAGGACCTTCCATCTCCAGGCCTGGCTGGCTACCTAATGAGCCACTAAGCTGTCCCCAAAGACTGATTTTATATATATATATATATATATATATATATATATTAAACCCTTACCTTCTTCCTTAGAATCGATACTCTGTATTGGCTCCAAGACAGAAAAAGGGTAAGGGCTAGGCAATGGGGGTTAAGTGACTTGCTCACAGTCCCACAGCTAGGAAATGTTTGAGGCTAGATTTGAACCCAGGACCTTACATCTCTAAGCCTGGCTCTCAAACCACTTAGCCACCCAGCTCCAGCTTCCCCTTATATATATTTTTCAATGTCTTTATTCTCTCCTCTTTTGTCTTTCTTGGGAATTGATTTGCCTGGGAACTCTGAGCATGTGCTATGGAGCAGGGTTTGAATTTTCTTCTTTGTTTTTTGTTTCTTTGCCCATTTGTTATGTTTGTTCAAGAAGCAAGAGATAGGAAAGTGGTAAGTGGGTTAGAGAGGGAAGGCTACTTGGGGAATCCAGAATTTGTCACGATTTCCTTTCTGCTGCCCCCTCTTCTGAGCTAGCTGGCTTCACAGATGCTTCCCTGGCAGGTTCTCTGGGTCCTGCCTTATCGGGGGCAGGAATAGCAACTTCCACCTTCACTGCTGTTTGCAGAGCCGTGGGTTTTTGTAACCTTCATGCCTGCCTCCATCATCTAAGACTAGCCTGAGCCTGAAAAATGGAGCTAGTGCATGAAATGCTATGGCATAGAACCAATATCATATTTCTCTTCTTCTGTGCACATATCTGAGTTAACTCTATTAGACTAAAAGCTTCTTGAGGGTAGGAACCGTCTCATTCATCCTTGTATGCCTACCACAGTGCCCTAAGTAGAAAAGGTGATTGGTAAACATAGAATGAATGAATAATCAAATGTCAGAGAATGTTAGATATGGAATTTTATCAAGAGAGCATCAAGTCCAGCCTTCTTAATTTACAGATGAGGAAACTGAGGCTACATGCACCATAAAGTATTTCATTTTTGTCATTAGTGAATACCCAGAGATGGGCTAATGTCTTTAGTGAGGGAAGGTCAATGAGTGAAGTCACAAATTGGGTGCTGCTTAACATTTTATTGTCAAGGCTAATTATTTCGTTTAAGGAAAACCATCTGCTTTGATTAGAGCTGTTAGCTCTGAAATTTGTTTGCTTATCCTGACTCCCAAGTGTGAAATGTAGGAACTGCTGAAATTCAAAACTAGCTTAATTTACTGATGCTAGAATCAAGGCAAAAGCCCTTGTTTAAAAAAAAACAATTAAACAATTACTTTTCATAACAGCAGGCTAAACAGAAACACATTTGTCACCGTCAATATGAATTTAGTGAACACTTACTGAGTGCAGGACTCTGCTCGGCCATGAGACATTACTTTTGCCAGTCAAGAGTTGATAGCCTAGTTGAGGAGATAGAAGTACCCTACTTAAAAGGAATTAAACACAGAATGTGAGACCTGAGAGGGACCAGCAAGATGCCTTTTTCCATGTGCTTATTTTATTTATTTTTAAATTTTTATTTTTATTATCATGCAAAACATACTTTCATATTGGTCATTGTTGTAAGAGCAAACTCATACCTGACCAAAACCCCCAGATAAAACCACAAATACATGGATGTTGTGATATTGGAAATTTGGGGTTCATTAATCTTTAATATTTAGATATATGATATAAACTTGCTGTGCACATTTAGGGGACTTGAAAACTACATTTCCCATGATTCAGTGAGTTTCCTTCTTACATGGTGATGTGAGCCAACATAAAGCAATGCTTAAATAGAGAGAACTTGATAGGGATGCTCTCTTTTGTATGAGGCAGCCAGGTGGGCAGGAGGTAATGGTGGGGCATTTGAATTAGATCTTAGCAGACACGTGGCCTTCTTAATTACCAATATGCCTTTAAATAAACTATTAATATTATTGAATATATCCAGCTATATCAATATTATTTGTAACAATGTGAAAGATACTCTGCTTTGATCCATATCCATTTGACTCCAACAGTTCATTCTCTGGAGGTGGAGAGCATTCCCCATCATAAGTCTCCAAGACTGTCCCGGATCACTGCATTTCTGAGAGTGGTCAGGTTTTCACAATTGATCATTGTACAATATTGCTGTTACTATGTATAATGTTCTCTAGGTCCTGTTTATTTCACTCTGCATCAGTTCCTGCAGATCTTTTCAGCTTTTTCTGAAAGCATCCTGCTCATCATTTCTTATATCGCTGTAGTACTCCATCACTGATATGTACCACTATTTGTTCAGCCATTCCCCAATTGAGGGACATCTCTTCAGTTTCCAACTCTTTGCCACTACAAAAAGAATGACTATAAATATTTTTGTACAAGTAGGTCCTTCCTCCTTTTTTATTATCTTTTGGGACATTTCCTTCTTTTTAAAAGTAACAAAATAGAAAACAATTAAGTTATGAACTCTTTTATACTGTCTCTAAAAGCCAGTGGGGTTCAGATAAGGAGTTCAGATAAGATTTGAGTGACTGAAGGTTTCGTAGAAGACATGATACTTGAGATGGGTCTTGGAAGATGAGTCAGCTCTGGATAAAAAAGAAATGGAAGGGGCAGTTAGGCAGCTCAGTGGTTTGATAGCCAGGCCTGGAGATGGAAGGTCCTGGTTTCAAATGTGGCTTCAGACACTTCCTAGCTGTGTAACCCTGAGCAAGTCACTTATCCCCCATTGCCTAGCCCTTACCGCTCTTCTGTCTTAGAACCAATACATAGTATTGATTCTAAGATGGAAGGTGAGAGTTTTATTTTTATTTTTTCTCTCTCTCTTTTTAAAGTTCATTTATTTATTTTATTTAGAGTATTTTTCCATGGTTACATGATTCATGTTTTTTCCCTCCCCTCCTCCCACCCCCTCCCATTGCCAATGAACAATTCCACTGGTTTAAAGTAAGGGTTTTATAAAAAAAGGAATAGAAGGAAGATGGATTTCCAATCTAGGAGAACAGTATGAGCTAAAGGGGAGAGGCAAGAATGAGCATGGCAAATTTGGGGGGCAGTGAATGTAGTATGTACTTTGGATGCTAGTCAAGGATGGGATCAAATTGTGGAGGGCTTTGAAATCCATATAGAAGAGCCTAAGCTTGATGCAGTTGGCAATGGGGAGCCATCGTATATTCTTGAGCATGAGTCTGTGATGAAATGTTGTTTTAATAAGATTAATATGACAGATGGAGGAAGGGAGAAGAGAGTGAAGAGAGGTTACTTTAGAATCTGTTGCAGTAAAGATGAGAGTAGTAAACTAGATAGTGTGAAGTGGAAATGATGGGGTTAATGCTTATTGAGCCTCATCCAAAGAATTGATTGATGACTCAAACTGACTCCATTCCAAGGAAACAAGCTTTATTATAAAAAATATAGTAATAGAGCATTTGTGTAGTAAGTAATTAAGTTAAGATAGGAAGGTAAGGAGTTATGGGTAAGTAAAAAGAGAGAGTGAGAAGGAGTAAAGCATTAAAGGTAAAAGTTTAGAGAATGTGTAGGAGTTCTCAGGAATGCTTTTTATCTTGATGAGTTACTAAGGCAGGGGTCATTTTTTTTGGGCAGTTGTTACCTTGTGTCTCCAGGGAACTGATGTCACTTTACCCAAGGTCCACTTTGGTCTACGTGGCTTTACCCATAGTTCACTCTGTTTGTCCATTCTGCAGGGAGCAAACCACAATGGAAGTGGGATGCTAAAGATGTGCCATATATATACCTCAGGCTCTTTTCTGTGGAGACTCTAAGAAAGACAGTGAGGGTGGAAATTGAGCATTGTTTGAACCTAGTCCTGTGTGACTACGAAATGGAACCCCCTGTATTTCCTGTCCAGAGACCCCCAACCAAGGACCTAGGCTATGTCTAAAGATTGATGTGAGGAGTTTTCTCATCATTGTGAATCTAAGTAACTCATATGTCTCAACTGAAGGGTGACCCCGTACTAATCAGCGATGTTCTTTTGATTGTGTACAGCTACTTGGCAGGGTTTGTGGGACCTTTCAACCCACATCAGAAAGAACACTGGCTCTGCCATCAGGAGACTCATTTTTATCTTTTGTTAGCTGTGTGATCTTAGTTTAAAGGAAGAAAGAGGATGTAGTGAAGTATAGCTGTGGGTAATACAGAAAGGGAAGAACTGAGAGGAAGCTAGGTTGCATAGTGGGTGGAGAGTAGGAAGACTTGCGTTCAAATCCTGCCTTAGATAATTACTAAGCTGTGTGACCCTGGGTAAAAGCTGCTTTAGTTTCTTCATCTGCAAAATAAAGGGGTTTCCTCTCAGTGGCCTCCAAGGTCCTTTCAAGCTCATGATCTTTGATCTTATGATCTTAAACCTATATGGACTCCAAACATTTTAGCCTCCAAGATGGGGAGTTCTCCCATCACTGCAACCATAAACTAGGACTGTTTCTCTGCATCACAAATATATGGAGTAAAGGCAAAGCCCTCAGTCTGTGCAATTTTGACGTCCTTCCCTTTCTTCAAAGCCCAAACCAGGTTCTGCCTCCTCCATAAAACCTTCTCTTGGCCCATCTGGTAAACTTGATCACTCCCTCCTTAAGCATCTCCTCCCCTTAGTCTTCCCTTTAGTATATATGTCTTGGGCATCTGGGTGGCACAGTAAATTGAGTGCCAGGCCTGGAGTTAGGAAGACTCATCTTCCTGAATTGAAATCTGGTCACAGCTGTGTGATCCTGGGCAAGTCACTTAACCTTGTTTGTCTCAGTTTCCTTATTTGTAAAATTATCTAAAGGAGAAAATGACAACCTCTCCTGCCAAGTATTTTTTTCTTTCCCAACTGAAATGACTGAACAACAACTAGTATATATGTCGATCAAAATTATTTGGATCATAGATTGCATCATGACTGTTTGCATAAATATCATCTTTCCCTTAAGATTGCAAAATCTTTGAGAGCAGAGATTGTATTGTGTTTATCACTGCCAGAATCAAGAATTTTGTTTTGCCTATAATAGAAGCTTAATAAATATCTATTAATAAATGTTAATAATTATTTGTTGAATTCATTAAGTAATTGCTTACTATGTGGAAAGTACTATACTATATATGTGCATATGCCAAAAAGTTAATTCAATACTCGGCATTTTTTTTTCTTACACAAGGCAATTTGTAATTGCTTGTGGTCATATGGGGAGATCCAGATTATTTGTACATCATTTGCAGCTCATCCTCTCAAAAAGATCCTGAGCTCCTCGAAAGCCCGGACTATCTTTTGCCTTTCTTTACTTTTTTTTTCTGATTATAAATTGTTTAATTAATTGATTTAGAATATTTTTCCATGGTTCCATGATTCATGTTCTTTTCCTCCTCTCCTCCCCCTCCCCCTCTAGCCAACGAGTAACTCCATTGGGTTTTACATGTGTCATTGATCAAGAACTATTTCCATATTATTAATATTTGCACTAGGGTGATCGTTTAGAGTCAACATCCCCAATCATGTCCCCATCGACCCATGTGATCAAGCAGTTGTTTTTCTTCTGTGTTTCTCCTTCCACAGTTCTTTCTCTGTTTGCCTTTCTTTACATTCCCTGTGATTAGCACAATGCCTGGCACATAGTAGGGGCTTAATATAGGGGGCCATGCCTCTATATGATTTTTTGGGGTCCTGAGCGGCGTGGTGGCATAGGATGGTTAAAGCAGGAGAAAGAAAATGAGAACAACTAGACTAGTGGTTAGCCCATGCTGT
>NC_058133.1:104860486-104876661 GCF_016433145.1 Gracilinanus agilis | reverse complement strand
AGATAAAATATCTGTTACAGACTCTGTTTCTCTAAATGACTCCTAATAGCCTCTTGGAGGGATCAAGTTGATTTTGGATTAACCTACCTGCTGGTACCAGAGCCTTTTGGGGCTCAGGTGACCAGGACCAAACACAAAGACTGCCTCAGCCTGGATTGGTCACATAGGGAATCCAGATAACAGGCCCTAAATTTGATCCTATTTCTCCAAAGGCTTTAATACATAGAACGGCTTCCCACAGCTTAATAAACTTCTAGCTGACTGACTGATTGATAAGCAAGTCTCACAATCAGATTCTCTGATCAACCAGGGTATGGCTATCAGATTTATAACCTTACATCTGGGTTGAGAAGATAGAGGAAAAATTAGGGATGGTGCAGAATCGAAAGATAAATGAAGGTTAATACAGCAAACAGAGGGAGGTATAAAGTTAGGAGATGGATGAGAGGACAGTGAGCAGAGTACAGTGACTGAGTTGCGATTGGAATATTCTAGGAACAAATATCGCCAGTTGAACAATTGTTTTCTGTTGTCCTATCTTCAGACAGCATGAGACTGTGTTTCCCCATGGTTTCTCCAGATTAGCAATACCTACTTTACCCAGAGGCGTTTGCAATAGATGCATAATAAAAAAAGCCAGTCCTAGGGTTCTGAGACCAGAATCTATAAGTGGCACATAGCTACCCACATGGAAACACATACATATTTATATGCGTTCACACATTTCATAGCATGTGTGAGCACATTTGTTGTTGTTCAATCATTTTAGTCGTGTCCAACTCTTTGTGACCCCATTTGGGGTTTTTTTGGCAAAGATACTAGAGCGGTTTGCCATTTCCTTTTCCAGCTTATTTTTCTGTTGAGGAACTGAGGCAAACAAGGCTGAGTGACTTGCTCAGGCTCTCACAGCTAGCAAAAATCAGATTTGATCAGATTTGAACTCTGGCCTTCCTGAGTCCAGACCCAGCACTCTATCCACTGCACCATCTAGCTGCCCATGAACATATACATATATTTTCTATTTCAAAACACACACGTGAATCTCAGGTTTAAATATTGGTCTTCTGATGGCCAGTCTAGCTACTCTAGGAAAGGAAATGTTCATCACTAGAAGGTAGACCACTGGGTGAAGAATTACTTTTGACTTCAGCAATACAAGAGAACCATCTATTAAGGAACCTCCAGAATCACAGAATTTCAGGATTTCAGAAAAAGATGAGACTCCAGTAATTGTTTAGTCGAACCCAAGAGTTAACTTGTTTGAGCTTCAGTTTTGTTATCTAAAAAAAGAGATAACAAGAACTGAAGTATTTGTTTTATAGTATTGTGACACAACCCTTAGGTCCATATGTCCATCCAGTCTTCTTTCTATGCCCCAGCCCCATCTCACCAATTGCCTATTAGACATTTCAATCTGATTGTCTTATAAGTATCTCAAACTCGATGTGCCTCAAACTGAACTTGCTATGATTTCCCCCAAATCTACCCCTATTCTCAGTTTCCCTATTTTTTTTGTCAAGGGCAGGTTCTCAACATCCTCCTCATCATCCTTGACCCATTATTCTCATTCATCCTTTTTAGCCAATCCTTTGCCAAATTTTATTGTTTCTACATCTGAAACATTTCTCTCCACTCACAGCTACAACTCTAGTTCAACTGCTCATCATCCTCCATTTAGCCCATTACATGAGCCTCAGATCTCTCGTCATTCCAGCTCATCCTCCATGAGTTTGCTAAAGTGATTTTCCTAAAAGGTAGATCTGAATTCTCTTCCTTCTTCCTCTCTCACCAATATGACAAATGCCAGGAATTCCCTATTTCCTCCAGGATCAAATATAAACTCCTCTGCTTGGGGCTTAAAGCTGTTCATAACCTAGCCTCTTCCCACCTTTCTAGTCTACTCATACTTTGCTCCTCTCCACAAACTGTATGAAGGTCCATCCATATTGACCTGCTCCCAGTTCCTCCTACATAATGTTCCATCTATTGTCTCCTTTCAGGAATTCTCTCCCATCTCCCCTTCCCCTAGACTCAGCCCTAATGCCACCTCCTGTAGGAGCCTTTCCCCAGTGCCCAAACTGCTAATATTTTCCCTTTTCAAGTTACTTTCTGACTTCTTGGTGAGCACCTTTTATATGCAGATGCCGAGCATCCGCAAAGTCTTAGTGAAATTGTATTAAACATCATATATATTCACATATGTGTTTATATATACACAGAAACAGCTACATATCTCTAGGACTTTTGAAATACTCAGTGTGTATTTCTATGTGTATATTTGTACACACACACACACACACACACACACACACACAGAGTAGCTAAGTGGTACAGTGGGTAGAATTCTGGACCTGGAGAGTCAGGAGTCTAAATATGGCCTCAGACACTTACTAGCTGTGTGACTCAGGACAAGTCTCTTAACCTCTGTTTAAGTTTCCAAGTCTGTAAAATGGGTTCAAGCATATCATCTACCTCTCAGGATTATTGTGAAGATCAAATAATATTTAAATGAATGTATTTATTTATTTAAATTATATAATCATATGTGTAAATAAAAAGAAATATATATTTATATAAATATAAATTAATTATTTATATAAAATAATTATCATTGCTTAGCCAGTCACATGGTTGGTACTTTCTAATTGCTTGTTTCCTCCTTTCCATCATACATATATGTGGCTGTAGATATGTTGTCTCCTCTATTAGAGTGTGAACTCCTTGAGGGCAGGGATTCTCTTTTTCCTTATTTGTATCCCCAGCACTTGGCACAGTGCCTGGCATATGGTAAGTGCTCAATAAATTCTGATATTCTGATTCCCTTCCTATATATAGACGTGTGTGTGTGCGTGCATGCGTGTGTGTGTGTGTGTGTGTGTGTGTGTGTGTGATCTCTCTTTAAATTGTGAGCTCCTTGGCAGGGACTGTCTCTTGTCTTTATGCCCCCAGATCTCAGCAAGGTGCCTGCCACATGGTAAATGTTCCTGGAATGGCCGATCAAATGAAATAAGCACGTGTGTGTCAACTTTAGAGTGATGATTCTCACGTGTGTGACATGGTATGGCATCTCACGTTTTGCCAGGTCTGCTTCAAATTGCATGAACCTTGCAGTTGTGATTACAGGGTCAGGTACAACTCTCGAGTCATGATCCCCACTTTCTCCTCATTGTACCTTATGCAAAAAAGGTTCAAGACCTTATTGCTGCCTTAAAGTGATCTGAATGATGATGGTCAAGCAACTGAACAAGTAACAAGCTTTTCTTCCATGCAGATTGTCTGCCAGACCCTGAGCTGGGTGCTGGGGGATGATGATGATGATGATGAAGGGGAGAATGAATTATGGCAGTGGAAGGAATGAACCTAAGGAAATCACCAACAATGTGAAGGGTTGAAGAATAAACACGCACACCATCTTTACACACACAAAGACATTAGTATATGTGCACATAAGCCGATAGAGCAATTTGCCCTTTCTTACGCACATGCAACATGCTTCTACACTCAGAAAGCCATCATAACCTCATGAATTCTCACCCAGACACCCAGAGTCAGCAAACTGTCTCCTCATCACCCAGGCAATCTCATCCAGGCTCCTGACTGCAAATGAGATCAGAACTCTATGAGGAATTGTCTTCTCTGTTGAGCATGAATGTGCTAAATAAATCTCCCTGCCTCTAATAAATCTTGTACAGATGTAGAAAATGCATTAAAGGCTGAAAAACCTGAGGTGGCAAGAGACGCTAGTGAGAACAGAGCTGTAAATCCTCTGCGAGGGGCATGTCAGCTACCAGGGGCTCCCAACTGTCTCTCACACATAACTGCAGGAAGAGCTTGGGGGCTGTGTTGGGTGGGGGGAGATTCACTCCCTGAAGGTCACGACAGGTAACCTTGGATTGTCCTACTATGGTTTTGGCTCTATGAACTTTGGCTTCTCAGTAGGAGTGGTCTGGACATGCTCTCAAATATATCCCATTGGTTGTGTAAATTAAAACAGACTGGGAATTCAGGGAGAAAAAGAAGTTAATGTAGTGCCCTCAAAATCACCAGACTAATTTTTCTGCATATTATGGGCAAAATACCTAGATTAGATAATCAATTAATAAATTAAATTTTTCTTCCTTATATAGACAGTAGTTGACTTTTCCTGATATATAATTGATAGCTCAGAGTCCATTAGACTATGCATATAGTTTGGGTTATTTCCTAAATATATTGTCCTATTTTTCTTCTAATATTTTATTTTTTAATTGATTATTTAAGAACATTTTTCCATGGTTACATGATTCATGTTCTTTTCCTTCCCTTCTCCCCCTCCCCTCCCTATAGCCAATGTGCAATTCCACTGGGTTTTGCATGTTATCTCATCTTATTTTTCTTTAAAAAATTTTTTTTTAAATTTTCATTTCCAAATTGTCTCCCTTGCCCTCTTCTTCTCCTACCCATTGAAAAGGGAAAAGAAAAACAAAGCCCATGACAAATATATATTATAGATACATAGATAGATAGACAGACAGACAGACAGACAGACAGACAGATAGATAGATAGATAGATAGATAGATAGATAGATAGATAGATAGATAGATAGATAGATTGATATCATCATGTAGCTAGGTAGAACAATGGATAGAATTTTGGGCCTGGAATCAGGAAGACTCGTCTTCCTGAGTTCAGATCTAGCCTTGGATACTTGCTAGCTATGTGACACTGGGCAAATCACTTAATTCTGTTTGCTTCAGTTTCTCATCCATCAGATCAGCTAGAAAAGGAAAAGGCAAACCACTCCACTATCTTTACTAAATGGGGTCACAAAGAGTTAGATCCAACTGAAACAAATTCTGCATTAGCCATGTCTCCCTTCTCCCTCAAAGAGAGAGAGAGAGAGAGAGAGAGAGAGAGAGAGAGAGAGAGAGAGAGAGAAAGGATAGAACATATACTTTTATATGCACTCCAAGTCTACCAATTGTAAATGGAGGTGTTTCATCATGAATCGTTTGGAATTGTGGCTGGGCACAACATTGATCAGAGTTACTAAATCTTTCAAAATTGAGTGTCCTTACTGTGTTGTCGTATACATTGCTCTTCTGGTTCTGCTCACTTCACTCTGCATCAATCATGTGAGTCTTCCCAGGCTTTTCTGAAATCATCATTATCATTTCTTATAGTACAATAGTACATTTCAATAAGTTGCCTTATTTTTCAATACTGGAATTTGTCTACTGTATTTCTCTTCCCCTCTTTGTGAGATATTCCTATAGTTTATCCTTATCCTCTTGGCTTTTAAATTTCTGGTATTGTTTAACAATATATGCAAGCTTGGAGACTTCCCTATCAAATGAACTGGAGATGGAAATGGCAAAGCACCCTATATCTTTGCCCAGAAAATTCCAAATGGGGGCATGGAGAATTGGACATGACTGAAACAATTGAACAATTGACTTGGCAGGCACCTTCTCTCCTCTTCTCACCAGGAATGTATCTCAGATTTATCACACTGTTACAATTCCCAATTGCCCCTTATGATATTGTTTCACCTAAAAGTAAGAGTGTTTTCATGAAGCCAATTGATGCCAATGGTTAGGGTTTAATGGTACATGCATTTGTATTAGCTCTTAGAGAATAGTTCTTCCAGAGCTGGAAGAAGCCTTAGGAATCATCTAGTCTAAGCTCTACGAATTTGTGTCTAAAAAATTGGTAACTATATCAATATAATTGATTTTCTTTATAAGTCTATGTCTTATTTTACACACTTAAAAATGATTGTGAGAAGGAATCCCTAGGTTTCACCAGATTGCCAAAAGGATCTAGGACACAAGAAAGTATTATCTATAATATATAGTCTAATATCTATTCTATCTAGTCCCCTCAGATCCAGAGAGCTTTAGTAACATCCCCAGAGTAGAGAACACTCGCTTCTTTTACTGTACCGCTAAGACAATGCTCTCTATCCCTAGTAGGTAGGTGCTTAATAAATATTGAATGAATGAATGACCAGTGAGCGAATGAATGAGTGAAGAGACTTTCAGACTGAGCCTGTGCCTGCACCATCAGGTTGACTCTTTATGTGGGACTACTTGGATGATCTAACAGACTTCACAGGTTGCTTGATTGAATGGCTGAACAGATAAGCTGAGAAAGTCCAATGACTAGGTCAATAAATACAGGCTGAGTGCACCCTGGGAATGGATAAAGTTGGCTTTGAAGGATGAGGGGGAAGGTAGGTTGGGTTCTGAGAAAAGGGAAATGCAACTCTGAAGAGCCCTATTCATAGCCCATAATGGAATAGTTGAGAAATTATTTCCCTCCTTTTACCAATGAGCTCCAGAGCTGTGTGATTAGATGAATGCTTCATAGCAGTTTCCTTTACATGAATGCAGGAAACAGGAATAGGCAGTGGTTAGATTTCATTTATCTATTTAAATTTTATTTTATTTATTTAATTTTTTTTGGTTTTTGATTTTTAAATTATTTATTTAAATGGCCTCTCAAAGTTCCTGGGGGTGGGAGGGACACTTTCCCCATAAAGCATTCTTTCTGGCTGTTCTCTAGCCTTCAGCGAAGAAAGAGTTAACCCCCTTTCTCTCTTCAGCTAGCCTCTGTGCTGTCTAAAACCAGACTTGGCCATTATAAATGGTTAGGTCCACGTTCCACTAACTAGCTACCAGAGAATGCAGTAATTAATCGTGGCAGGAACTTCATTAATCTTGATTTAGTGCCACTCCATGGTTGGGCCCCCCTTTCCCCATCCCCTTCATTTTTTACTACATGAAATGATTTGAGTCAGATGCAAAATCTCAATTTCCTAGGAAGTAATGTGGCCCTCTATTCGTCCAGCTCCTCAGCTTCCCAGGATCCCTTTCATACTAGGAGGTTCAGCCCCAGATGCCAGCTCTGGAAGTATTGGGGTTTCCTCAGTACTTAATAAAAGACTCGGTGGGTTAAGGACCTGCGTTCCCCACCCTTATCCACTCCCCACATCCGCGCTCTATTCTGCTCTCTCCTCATCTGAGCGAAAGAGCTTCTGTGGTGACTAATTCATGAATTATCCAGCTCTCTCTTTGTGAGAACAGCCAGGGCCTTAGTGGTTCCATAGCCCGGGACAGGGTCAGATCCGGGGCAGTTAGAACCCTATAAGTCATAGAGGGACAGAATGCCAATATCCCGGCATCATGTATTCCTACCTCGAGGTCACCATCTGCAGAAGCTACAGTGACACTTGAGCAGAGCAATGGGCTCCTTAGCCAGCATCTCCCTCCTCCAGCACCTTCTCCATGCTTTTGTGTCTTTGCTCTCATGTACTCTCGAATATAGGAGTTTGCCCGGCGTGTGTGAGGGAATATAAGTGGGAATGATGAATATATATGTGTGCATGTCTAGTTAGCTTCACCATTAGGAATACCATGCATGGCACCATGAATAGTAAGACCATATTTGTCCACGTGCCCCATGGGCAGGCTTTCATGTCATGGTTTGGTTTCTAAGACCCACAAGTCTTTGCTAATGATTAAAGTGACCACTGCAGTGCCTTGGTTATTGGCTTTAAGTCCTAAAGAGCCAGGAACCCTTAAGGCATGATTAACTGAATGGGAGAGTAGTGTGCTAGCCTACTGAATTAAAATATAAAATTTTAACCTATTAAAATATAAAAATTTAAAGGGTTTTTATTAGAAATAGCTAAATATAAGTGATAACCAGTATTTCTAATTGCTGCTTTCCTGAAAAATTATGCAGCTTAATCTTTCACATAGTCAACACTTAATATATGCTTGTGGAGAGGCAACTAGATGGCTCAGTGGATAGAGAGCCAGGCTTGGAGATGAGAGGTCCTGGGTTCAAATCTTGCTTCAGACACTGTCTAGCTGTGTGACCCTGGGCAAGTCACTAAACCCCACTTGCCTAGCCCTTACTGCTCTTCTTCCTTAGAACTGATACTTAGCATCCATCATAAGACAGAAGGAAGGATTTGGGGAAAAAATAAATGCTTGTGGACTTGACCTTATACACAAATGATGGTAGAAGATTTAAGGAAACGTAGTCATCTAGTTACAGTCTAACAATTATCAATCATTACCTATCTAGTTCTGCCTTTCCCAAGGCTTGAGTAGAATCCTAACATCTTAATTAAGCCTTTTATGGACTTAATATAGTATCAAAACCCCTGAAGCTTTTCATTAATTCGGAGGGTCATAGATTTAGAGCTAGAAGGGACCTGAGAGGTCATCTAATGTTGTAGCTCAGTCATTTAGTCCTGGCTGACTCTTTGTGACCCCATTTGGGGTTTTCTTGATAGAGGCACTAGAGTGGTTTGCCATTTCTTTCTCCAGCTCATTTGACAGCTGAGGAAATTGAGGTAAATAGGGTAAATTGACTTGTCCAGGATCACAGCTAATAAATATCTAAGGCTAGATTTGAACTCAAGTTGTCCAGACTCCAGGCCCAGTGTTTTAATCCACAGTGCCACCTTGCTGCCTGATCATCTAACACAACCCTTTAATTTTGCTGAGGAGGAAACTGAGGCCCATTGAGGATACATGACTTTCCCAAGGTCACAAGGACCAAAAGGGGCAGGGGCAGAATCTGAACACAGGTGCTCAAGTTCAAATTCAAGCCTCCTTCCTACTGCAGATCTGCATCTTCATATTAGACATAAAATTGCTTTCCTTAAGCATCCAAAAACATGCTTTCAGAGCTAGAAGATGTTTCACTCAACCAGTCTGCTCTCCCTAACTACCCATTCTTTACCTGGCTTTTGGCTCCAGGAGGAAACTTGCCAAAAGGGAGTCTGAGAGTAATGCAACCTGTCTCTTCCCTGATAAAAATGAGCTCCACGACTGATTTTTTCCTCCAAATTAAATTTTCTCTCTACTTGATTGCCTATTTGCCTTGAATCCATAATAGTAATAAGGGCAGCTGACATTTCCACTTTGCTTTATTTATTTTTTATTTTTAAAAAACCCTTTCCTTCCATCTTAGAATCAATACTAAGTATTGGTCCCAAGGCAGAAGAGGAGTAAGGGCTAGACAATTGGAGTTAAGTGACTTGCCCAGGGTCACACAGCTAGAAGTATCTGAGGCCAGATTTGAACCCAGGACCTCTCATTTCTTGGCCTGGCTCTCTATCCATTGTGCTGCCTAGCTATTTTGCTTTAGGGTCTGCAAAATACTTTTCACATGACCACGTTTGAACATCATAACAACCTCACAAGGTGGGTGCTACAGCTATTATTATTGTCTCCATTTTTCATATGAGGAAACTGAAGCTCATAGAAGTTAGTGACTTGCTTAAGATCACCTGGCTAGTAAGTGGCAAGGCAGAATGGAACCTAGTTAATTATACCTGTCTATCAGTATGGGGATCTCTTTAGACTAGGCATACATTCATAGACACAATCATAGAAATTATAGTTAGCATTTGTATAGTGCTTTAAGGTTTACAAAGTGGTGTTTGATGCTCAAAAAACCTTTGTGAAGCAGGTGCTATTATTATCCCCATTTTTCAGAGGAGGACACCAAGGCAGAAAGATGTTAAATAACATGTCCAGGTTATTATTAACATAGTTAATACAGATCTGAGGCAGAATTTGAATTCCGGTTTTCCTGATTCTGGGGCACTGAGGTAGTATAGTAGGTGGAGTTCTGAGCCTGTAGTCAAGAAGACCTGAGATCAAATCTAGCCTCAGATATTTACTAGCTGTGTGTCTCTGGCAAGTCACGTTACCCTGCTAGCCTCAATTTCCTCAACTGTAAAATAAGTTGGAAAAGGAAATGACACGCCACTCTAGACTGAACAATAAACAAATTTCCTGACTCCAAGGTCAATACTCTAGCTACTTTGGCAGCTGTGCTACCATGATCGTGAAGAATCTCATCCCTGGAAAAGGATCTTCCAGCTCTCTCCCACTTCTGGCTTTCTCACTAGTACTCGGAAGTGAACCCGGCTTTTCAAAGACTCTGCCATGGGCTCATAAACTGGCATGGAAATGTTGTGGGAGAGCTCGAGATTGTCTGGTCTTCAAGAATGGTCAGGCTCCAAGGAATATTGAAAACTAGAGGAACTGATTGAGCAAGTGGCCAGGAGGCAGGTGCAGGGGAAGTCTGCCTCCCAGAAGAGAAGGGGTCCAGGATTTTTACCCCTTAAAGGACCAGGAATGGAAGGTGGGAGGGGGATTAGGTGCCATTCCCGTGTGAGGTGCCTTGGTGTCAGGATAGAAACATGGGCATATGTTGTTTATGGCATGTTAAGTCTTGATCACAAAGGATGGTGAGTTGCATAGGTCAGAGAATCTAGCGAGGTTTGAGATGCAAACAGAAGCTGTGCTAAAAACTCTTACCAAAAGGCATGGGGAAATGTGCCTCATGAGGAAAGGGAATGTATCTCTCCAAGATTCTTTTTTTTTTTTAACCCTTACCTTCCATCTTAGAATCAATACTGTGTATTGGTTCTAAGACAGAAGAGCAATAAGGACTAAGGCAATTGGGGTTAAGTGACTTGCCCAGGATCACACAGCTAGGAAGCGTGTGAGGTCAAATTTGAACCCAGGACCTCCTGTCTCTGGGCCTGACTCTCAATCCACTGAGCCACCCAGCTGCCCTGCCTCTCAGAGACTCTTTTGATCATGTAGTTTGTCCCTTTAGTGGCATCAGGGATGGCTTCCTGAAGCCAGCACTCCAGGGGACTCTGTATTGAGAAGTTCCTCATGTACTTTTTGACCCAGGATTTCTTTAGAGACTTGGGGTATCCAGGAGACCCCGTACCCTCATACCAGAAATAAACACAAAGAGAGCCAAAACTCCATGGTGCAATACTTCCAGTTTACCATGGTTTAGACGTTGTGGCTAAATCATTTTGAGTCTTTTTTACCTTTTCATACTTCCAGGCATAAATAGGGATATCGCTTCTTGGTACAGGTTCCAAGGGCCAACCAATTAGGCAAAAGGTCTGATCACAGCGCAGATTTTCCCTGCCCCACGCGAGAGAACAAATTACAAGCTGCCATTTTCCAATCTTTTGTTAGGAGTTGTTTCGTCTTCAAGCAGAGCCAGAGACTAATATGGTTAAGGTTTGAGTGGTCACCTGACCCATTCCTCTGCCTTTAAGCAGGATTCCACCTAAGGCACTGCCTCCCTTCCAACCCCCGTTGTGAAGACAGCTGGTGCCTCTGGTCTCCTTCTCCTGCCTCTCCTTTTTCTAATCAATCTCTTTTCTTCCAGCCTGCCTTTGGGGACAAGTTTCTTCTTGCAGCATAAATTCCAAAGAGAGTCGGAGAAGGGAAAGGGCTGGGCTGAGGAGAGAGGACTTCTGAAGAACAAAAGGCTGAGAGAATAGAAGTTTGGGGGGCAGGGGAGGGAGCCAGAGGTCCCAGTGCTGTCTGGTGTCCTAAGGACAGGCTAGAGAGCCAGAGTGAAGGAAAGGCTGAGGACTGGCTATCTTTTATTTGTGAGAGGATCAAGGTCAGCTGACATCAACACTTTGTGAACTGCTAGGAACAGCAGCCCCTAACTTTAACCTGAACCCCACAGGCTATCTAGGTTCACCTTGGCCTGGCTGGAGGCAGGTGGCCAGAAGAGGCGACTACATTATCATCAATCATTACCTCCACCACTCAAATATAATCGGCTTGAGGAATACATGGGGAAACCCTTAAAATAAGACTTCTAGAGAGAAAAGACCAGTTTTGAAAGGATAAGAGAGTCATGTTTGGAGCCAATGGATCTGATCTGTCACTACCCATGAGAGCTTGAACAAGTCACCTATGCTCTCCTCTTTCCAGACTTTGTTTTCTTTCCTGTATAAGGAATGGGTTGGACCCGCTGAACTCTGATCACCAGCCTCTCCCTGCTTTTAAGTCCCGTGATGCCCTTGGACCATATTGACAAACCTATGGCAACCCTAACTCCTCCCCCTTTCCACCACACCTGAGGACATTTCTCTTATCACCCATCCCTCTGCCCAGCAGCCCAATGGGAGCAGGAGCACTTCCTCCCTCCCCCCATCTGGGGTAAGGGGGGTTGCGGGGACTGACATTTGGCATGAGGATTGCAGTTTGGGCACTCAGTCTCTAAAATGTTCACTATCACTGCCCTAAGAAAAGGTCCTTTCTTCTCTCCCTTGCTTCCCTTTCTAGCAGTTCTCAGGAGAAGGACAGCCTCAATGTAGGAAGAAATGAGCTCACTATCCAAAAAGCCAGCTAGCTAGCTGGGGACTCAGCAGGGGAGCTCTAGGGTCTCTGCTGCTGCAGGTAAACACAATATATCACACTCTGCCTGCTTGCCTACTGCTACTGCTATGAGACCGTGAATGAATGACTGGCCCCCTTGGGCTTTTGAGACACAGGCCTTGGGACTAAGAAATCAGTCCCTCATCAGGCAAGGCATTGTCCATTTCCAACCCACTTAGAGAATTGGGGAGAAGAAGGAGTTGG
Organism: Gracilinanus agilis; assembly: GCF_016433145.1. Taxonomy (NCBI): domain Eukaryota; kingdom Metazoa; phylum Chordata; class Mammalia; order Didelphimorphia; family Didelphidae; genus Gracilinanus; species Gracilinanus agilis. Next base: position 104,864,241 of record NC_058133.1, on the reverse strand, counting down.
ATGGGAGGGAAAGACAGGAAAGGGAAATCAGGCTCCCTGGATGAAGCCCACAATTGAACAGGAAGCCCCAGTTCCCTGGGAATCAAGAAGGTGTTCTGACTGTTTGTTTGCTTGCTGACACAAGGACAGGGACTGGACTTCTTCTTTCATTGGGATAGGGAACTCCCTCCCCAGTGTGAGTCTTCTCTGCTATTTATAGGCTTAGGGAAATTCATGGGGCACAAATTGTGACTTACCCAAGGTCAATGGCCAATCTATGTCAGAGGTAGAATTGAACCCAGTTCTTCCTTGGTTCTCAGGCCAGCTTTTAATCCACTATGCCAAAGTGGCTCTATTATATGTGAAAATTCCTTTACTTAGATGTCCCAAGGCCATTAAAAGACTCCTCCCTGCAAACCCATAAGCCCATCTATCAGAAATCAAAGAGGTAATCCTTTGTAAAAGATCCTACCCTATCCTACAGCCAGGGCTGGGTATGTGACCTTGGGTTCCTAGAGATGCCTATTTACTGGACTTAATCTGTTACTGGGGTTGCCCAGACTTGTTCTGCTGGGCTCAGGGTTTCCTAAACCAAAAATTGCCACTATGTTCTTATACCAGCCTTCTCCAGCACATGGGTTGGGTTGGGTTGGGCTGGCAAGAGAAACATTTGCTCAGCAGTTGGCAGGCACTAACTAAGCTGAGCCTTTGCCAAGGGCAGTGGGAGTGATCAGTTCCTTCAAGCCACATCCAAATTCTGCACCTTAGTGGAAAATGCTGTTGTGCTAGTTTTCGGCATGGAAAAACAAACACCTATTCTAGCAATATGGTGGTTTGGACCTGTGGAATTCTCAGGATGAGCCAATCCAGTCAAGTCAATAAACATTTATTAAGCACCTACTGTGTGTCAGGCACTGTACTAAATGATAGGGATGTAAAAGAAGAGGGAAAAAGTCCTTGTTCCTAAGGTCACAGTCTAATAGAGAAGAAAGCATAGAAACAACTGTACAAACAAGATATATACAAAATAATTTGAGATGATTTTAGAAGAATTTAACATCTTTTTAAAAGACCTTTACCTTCAGTCTTAGTATCTGTTTTAAGACACAAGATCAGCAAGGGGTAGGGCAATTAGGGTTAAATGACTTGTCCAGGGTCACATAGGTAGAAAGTGTCTGAGGCCAGATTTGAACCCAGGTCTCCAAGCATGGTGCTTTATCTACTTTGCTACTTAGCTGCCCCAGAACATATATTCTTTTTTTTAAAACAATTTTATTTTTAAAAATATTTTTCCATGGTTACATGATTCATGCAAAACTTATATTCTTAAGAGAATTGCTTGGGGTGCAAAGGGATAAAAAAAAGGATCATTTGCCCAAGTTAGATAATCTGTCAAACTGTTTCCTAATATATAGATATTGGGTGTTAGTTGTAGGATTTTGTAGAATCCTAAATTTAGGTCTTGAAGCTACCTTAGAGGCCATCCAATTCAATCTTTGCATTTTATGGGGTTGGAGGAAGGGAAACAAGCTCAAAGAGGTTAAGTGACTTGCCCAAGGAGACAGGCATATGGCTCAGTGGATGGCATTGGACCGAGAGTCAGGAAGACCCAGTTCAAATACAAACTCAGACATTTACTAACTGTGTGACCCTGGGCAAGTCACTTAACCTCTGTCTGCTTCCATTTCCTCAACTGTAAAATGGAAGTACTACTAGTACCTAGCATGATCTAGATAGAATTAAGGTTATTGTGAGGATTAAATGAGATGATATTTGCCTGGTACATACTAGGTGCTTACTAAGTGCTCATTTCCTTTCTCCTTCTAGGACTAAACTAATATTAGGCTTCAGAAGTGGTATTTGAGTCCTGGTCTTACTGGCTTTAAGTCCAGCCTCCTATCTACCAGATCTTTCATTGTGGTCTTAGTCTGTTTTAATTTAGCAATACATCAAAGATATATAAATGGCATAGTCCTGATAAAATAACATATAGCTGTTTGGAGCCCCCAGCGGATACTTCTCAATTCTCTCAAGCACTTCTCTGGTAGGCAAAGCATGAGCAAATAGTGCATATGAGGGTTTAGTATTGGTGCTTTTAGTAGTTTAGAAAGTCCACTTTTGAGGGGCCTGGGGGTTTCTATTTCTCACTTAAGTCTCAATCTCTGTTTCTAACACTTTAATTTTGTAAGGTGGCAAGATGTTCTCTTAAATGAGTCAATTAATTGAAAACCATTTATTAAGCATTTTGTGCTAAAACATTGGGATACAAATACAAGCAGACAAAGCAATTCTTTCTATCAGGGAACCTACATTTTGAAAGGTGAAGCCAACAGATGAAAGGATGTCAGAGGTAGAAAGCAGGAGTATAGATGTCTTGGTTTGGAGATGACTGGGAAATGCTATCTATGGTGGTCTGGTTCTGAAGAGATTAAAATCTGGTAGAAGAGGAAGGAAGGCCACAAGGCAGGCAGCATACCTCAAGGTCTTATACATTATAATTAGGGCCATCTTGAGGCCAGTTTTCCATGACCATTCTACATGACCTTGTAGATGTCCATTTATTTTATACATCCATAACTTAAGATGGGAAGCTGATAGAGAGAAGCCTTTCACAAAGTACTTCCCCCCACCCCACCTCCAATCTAACAGCTCTCAGTGCTTTCAGCTAGTCTTCATATGACATATTCTCAAGGTTATTTACTGTCCTTTACTGTATTGGTCATCTTACTCTGGAAATTTTTCACTTTTTCTCCAAAGGTGCCCCCCAGAACTGAATACAGTGTCCAGATGTTATCTGACCAGGGCAGAGTACAGTGAGACTATTGCATGCCAAGTCTTGGGCAGTATGCCTACAATTGCATTAGTGTTTTTTTTAAACTACCATATCAAAATGTTGACTCATGGCTTATGGTGTTTCCCCAATTCTTTATCTATTTCCATTTTCTGTAATATGCTCTGAAGACAATATTACTTGTGTTTCTGTTTCCTTTGATCTTCACTCAAATGCTCTCCACCAGGCTTTCTCACTATGGTTTCTGGATTTCCTCACATGAATATGTCTTCTCTTTTTTTTTTTTTGACCCTTGCTTTTCATCTTAGAATCAATATTTAGTATCACTTTCAAGGCAGAAGAGCCATAAAGACTAGGGAATGGGGGTCAGGTGACTTGCCCAGGATCACACAGTTAGGAGGTATCTGAGGCCAGATTTAAAGCCAGGATCTCTCATCTCTAGGTCTGACTCTATCCATTGAGCTACCCTGATGTCTCAAATATGTCATCTTATTATACAAATGCTATTCCCACTTGTACCCCTTTTGCCTACTCTTTTCCTTTTCAAAAAGGACTTCCATAAGTATATTCCAGTCATAGGTTCCATTGCACTAAGCCTCAGTGCTATCAATGAAGTCAAATTTGTCTCCTTACATGAGGATCTTTATTTCATCTTGCTCATATATTGTGAATTTGTGCATAGAATTTTTAAACTAAGGGCTTCATTGATGGCTCCTTTCTGGGATTTCATATCCTTTATACATGGGGCATTTCTACTGCCATTCTTTCTCCATTATGCTTCTCTATGATATCTGTTTGGTATGCTGGAAATTCCCCCCCCCCCCTTCCCTTTGAATTTGAATCCCTTTTGATTAGAATTGCAAGATTCCAGAATAAACTTTTTTTTGTGTGTTTATTTTATTTTATTTTATTTTATTTTATTTTATTTTATTTTATTTTATTTTATTTTTTTAAAACCCTTACCTTCCATCTTGGAGTCAGTACT
>NC_058133.1:104797593-104860086 GCF_016433145.1 Gracilinanus agilis | reverse complement strand
CCCTCACCTTCCATCTTGGAGTCAATACTGTGTATTGGCTCCAGGGCGGAAGAGTGGTAAGGGTAGGCAATGGGGATCAAGTGACTTGCCCAGAGTCACACAGCTGGGAAGTGGCTGAGGCCAGATTTGAACCTAGGACCTCCCGTCTCTAGGCTTGGCTCTCAATCCACTGAGCTACCCAGCTGCCCCCTTGTGTGTTTATTTTTTACTAATTCCAAGTATTTAGGACTCTGATGGTCTATGACAGTTTTAGAATGAATTATTAAATTGGTGTTTTGCAAGCAATTAGAAAGAGAAACCATGACCAATGGGAGCTAATGTGGATTTGTTAAGAACTATTTATGCTAGGGGGCAGCTGGGGGCTTAGTAGATTGAGAGCCAGGCCTAGAGACAGGAGGTCCTAGGTTCAAATTTGGCCTCAGATACTTCCTAGCTGTGTGACCCTGGGCAAGTCACTTAAGCCCCATTGCTTAGCCCTTACTTCTCTTCTATCTTGGAACCAATACACAGTATTGATTCTAAGATTGAAGATAAGGATTAAAAATAAAGAACTATTTATGCCAGATTAACAAGTTATTAGACTAGAAGGTCAAGGGAACAGTGAATATAGGGCATAAATGGATTCTAGTTAGTCTCTTATCATATTCTTAGGGATAATATAGAACAATATCAACTTGACAATAATCCCATTTGGTGACTTTGTTGTTGACTGGATGACTTGTCCAAAGGAGAAGTGTTTCTGGTGGCCTTGTCTCACAGGGTTCTTGTATTTGGCCCTGTCATGTTCAATAATTTTGTCAGTGATTCATGTGAAGGCATAGATTGCATGCTTCACACTTGTAAGTGGCATAAAAATGGGAAGTAATGAAAGAAACAAGTTTTTATTAAGTGCTCACTCTGTGCCAGGCACTGTGCTAAGACTGGAAGAAATAGCTGATACATTGGATGACAGAATCAAGATCAGGAAAACTTCAAAGTAACAGCAGTATTGTGGACTGATCAAATGTGATAGATTTAGCTGCTATTAGCAATATAGCAATCCAGGACAATTTTGAAGGACTTAAGACAAAGATGCTATCCACCTCCAGAGAAAGAGCTATTGGAGAAGAAATACAGATGAAAGTATATGCTTTTTCACTTGTTTATTTGGGTATATGTTTTGGGGTTTGGGTTTTACATGATTATTTAATTACAAAAATGAACAATATAGAAATGTTTCACATGAAAACACATGTATAACCCAGAAAAAAGACCATGAAAACTTTTGACAAGCTGGAGGATAGGCTGAGTCTTTGATGCATAACTGGAATTGTGTTAGCCACTATCATGGAGGATGTCCAACATGGAGTCCAAATGGAAGACAAATTTCTTACAGATGGAGAGTTTATCAAGATGCTTCATTTTGCAGATGACATTGTGCTGATTGCTTCAAGCAAGCCCTGCGACATAACAGAACCACCTTAATGAGATCCATCATCACTGAAAAGAATTCAGCCTAACCATCCACATAGGAAAAACAAAATGGGTGAAGAATATCTATTGTCCAGGTTGATATGTGGTTGTATGGATAATTCATAAGGTTCTTCATCAGTGCATACGACTTGGGTTGAATCTACCTGGATGAAATTTAAGAGATAAATATAAATCTCTATATTCAAGTTCAAAAAGTCCTCTGAGCTAGTATATCTTGGGAAAAATGTTACTTAACAGCAGTTCATATAAAGAAAGGCTTAGTGGTTTCAGTTGGTTATAGGTTCAATATGAATTGATAACATCATATGGCTACTAAAAAGCTAACATAATCTGAGCTTTCACTAATAGATACATGTTGTCCAGAACAAAGAATATAACCATTCCACCATATTGTGTCTTGGTCAAATCACATATGGAATTTTGTGTTCATTTCTAGCCAACAAAATTTTAGACAAACTTTATTGACAAGCTGGAGCCTATGCAGAGGAGGATAACAAGGTTGGTTAGTGGACTGGAGACCATGCCATGTAAGCACTGGTTGAAGGAAGTGAGGATATTTTGCTTACGGGAGAAGAGACTTAAGAGGCACATGATCAATGTCTTCAGATATTTTGGCCATCCCATGGAAAGAGGATAAAATACATTCTGTGTAGCTTTGGAGAATGGAAGTAGGATCAATAGATCCTATAGGACCAATGATAAGTTTCCCAAAGGTAGATTTTTGTCTCTGTTTAAGGAAGAACTTTTCTTTTTTTTTGAAGAATGGAGTCTACCTTTATTCATTTTCAATCTCTATGTAATTGGATTGGCTCTATTTGCCCTTTGTTAAATATAAACACTTCCTTTTAGTACATGTTTACAAACGGAAATTAGACTTACAATGTATATAAGACAAACATTCAAAAAAGGGGAGGCAATAAATGAGTGGCTCTATATATGCATGCCTATATGTGTATACATATGCATTTGTCTATGTGTGTATGTATATACATATATATGCATATATATATATATATATACTTCTACAAAGAATTAGTGTAATGAATAGTAGTCAAGGGACATAAACACTCTTCAAAAGTGGAATCATAAACTATTAACAATTATATATAAAGATTGGTACAAATGACTATTGGTCATAGAAATGCAAATCAAAACAGTTCTGAAGTTTCATCTCATACTGTAGAAATTGGCAATGATGGTAAAAGATGGAAAAAATCAGTACTGGAGGTGTTTTGAAAAGACAGGCAAACAAATACATTAATGGTGGAGTTGTAAATTGTCCCATTCATTCCAGCAAAAAAAGTAGAAAACATGGCAAAGAAATAACTAAAATGACTCAGAGATCCACTGCTGGAGTATCCTAGTAAGGCTAGAAAGAAAGATACCATTCACCAAAAAATGACTCATAGCAACACTTTTTTTAAAAGGAAGAACTTTCTAACAATAAAAGTTGTTCAACAATGGCATGAGCCCCTTGACCTTATAAACTCTCCCTCACTATAATTGTTTCAAATAGAAGCTGATTTGACATGGTCCTTATAGAAGGGATTTCTATAGAAGGTAGGAGGTTCAAATATATGACCGCCAAGGTCCCTTTTAAGTCTAAAATCCTATGATTAAATAACCCCTGTAATCCTATGACATAATGCTTTGGTCCCAGGAAACAATCACAGCTGGAGCCAGAGACCCAAGCTCTCTGGTCCCAAATAACCAATAAACAGTATTTCTTTGGTCTGCAGGGATATGTAGGGAAAGGCCTTTGCCTAGTGTATATTTTTAGTGAATTTGTTTTCTCAACAGTAAGGATCAGAAAGAAGTGGTAGATTAGGAGATGGATGGGGATTGTGGTGAAAAATAGAGTGGATATACAGAAATCCCTTATCAGGTGGTGTGAAGTCTCTATCTTGTAATAGAGTCCAGTTGTGAATGATTTTTATTGATGGCAAGCCAAAGCATTTGGGGGAAGTGGACTGTCCCCATTCATAATTATGGAACATGGAAACATACAAATAGATGGGCCTGGATTAGAGGGAAAAAGAAATACTCTCCCCTCCAAAGTGATGGTAAGTGAGCCAGAGGGAAGGCTGAGTTATCCATCTCTGGTATGATGTGATGGGACCGCCAGTGCATATTCCCCATGACACTCTCTCCCTCTTTGGGGGAAGCCTCTGTTGGAGCCGGAACAGTCCTATGTCCTGGGTGAAATAAAAGAGAATGAAAATGCTTGGTCCAATGAGAGATCTATGGGGTAGTTGATCTTCAGAGTTCTAGGTCCCTTACTTAGTTCTTTTTTCATAGTTTTGTTGCTTCTTTATGATTTGGGTAATATAAGTAAGTGTCATAGATTCAGAGCTGTAAGGGACTTTAAAAGTCATCTGTAGTACTACAACTCTTTTATTTTAAAGTTGAGGAAACTGAGGCCCACACAAATGAAATGGCTTGGCCAAAGTTGTACACGATCCATCAAAAGAGATTGAGGAATAATTATATTAGTAAGAAGAAAAGTAGGTGAGAGTATTATCATGAAAACCTAGAGAGAAGAGAGTAGCAATGACTAGAAAGTGATCAATAGTATTAAAGATTGCCTAGAGATAAAGGAGGATAAGGATTGGGGGAAAGGCCAATAGATTTGACAGTTAAGAGGCCATTTGATAACTTTGGAGAGTGGTTCCAGTTGATGATGAGATCACAAACCAAACTATAGACTTAAGAGGAGAGCAAGAGGAAAAGATGTGGAGGTACTGATTACAGATGCCCTTCAGAAGGAGTTTACCCAAGAAAATAAAGAGACATTGGACTGTAACTAGTGAGAATGTATCGATTAAGGGACGGCTTTTTGAGGCTAGGTATGTTTATAGGCAGTAGAGAAGCAGCCAGTAGACAGAGACATATTGAAAACTGATGAGAATGAAAAGTGATAGAGAGGGCCATATACCTCAGAAGTCAGGATGGAATGGAATCACTTGTGCATGTAGAAGGATTTGCCAAGGCAAGTAAAAGAGTCATCTTTTCACATGAGCTAGATGAGGAGATAGTGGTAGAAGACATTTGAGTGATGTGAAATAAGGAGGGGAGAGGAGGGTGGCCATTGGTGGGTAGCCTTGACTGAGAACTATGCTTAGAGACAGGAGGTCCTGGGTTCAAATTTGACCTCACACTTACTAGCTGTGTGACCCTGGGCAAGTCACTTAACTCCAATTACCTAGCCCTTACTATGCTTCTGCCTTGGAACCAAGGCACAGTATTAATTCTAAAATATAAGGTAAGAGTTTCTTTTTTTAATTTTCAGTGAAATATGAAGTATAAGAAAAAAGTATACTGAAAAAGTATAGGGAGTAGAGAGAATGGGAGTTATAGAAAAGGATGAAATGGTTTAGAAAAGCCAGTATGGGAATTAAAATGGTGAACTGATTAGAGAGATATAAAAATATTGCCTTGCAGCAGTGAGAGCCCAGTTGAAATTATGTAACAAACTGGTAGAGCACAGTTTCATGATTTTCTCCATTTTCTTTAAGTGGTACATGAATAGGAGGGAAGGAAATGGACTGTGGGAGCAATCCAAGGCTGAGGTTTAGCATGGAAAGACTAGCTATAGGATAAGGGAGCACAGTACTCAAGAAAAGAGGATAGTATAGAATTGAACTGGTTCACCATGGTGTCTAGATGGGGAAATGAGGAAGGAAATCTAGGGTAGAGGTGATGAGCAATGGAGGAATTGGAAATCATAGTGAGGGTGAAGAACAGGGTAAGAGGCTGCAAGACAGGGGAAAAGCTGTGATATGAACAGATTGTGTTCAGATAAAGGAATTTTTGCATTCATCAACAATGAATTTGAAAGTCTGATAAGAAAGGAAAAGAGATGGCAGCCACAAGGTCTGAAGAGAGGAGAAAAGAAGGGGAAGGATTTTTAATTTTCTAAGTTTATGAGGCTGCATTCAAACCATATAAACCATCCCTAGGTGATGGCTGGGGTAGTAGCTTTCCTATATTTTAAGACCACTAACGCCAATAATAATAATAACAGTTTCTAGCTAAAGTGTAAAGTTTTCCTACTCGCTAGCTATCCAAACTTAAGCAAGTTACTTAACTTTTATAATTCATGGTTTTCTGATCCTTAAAATGGGTATAATAAAGTCTACCCTGAATAGCTCACAGAGATTTTATAAAATTGAATGAAGTGATAGATTCAAAAGTGTTTTTGTAACAGTACATGCTTTTTAATAAACATAACTAGCCATTGGGAATGTCTTTTCTTGGAATTTTGGAATTCTTCTTGCTATATGCTCAGTCTAGTCCCCAAAGTCCTATTCTCAATGGAGAGCAGCTGGCCACACTGCCCTGTACATAAGTTATCTCCTTAAGCCTCTGTTTCCTTTGTAGATGTGGGCTTTGATAGAAATATAACAAGCAGGGCAGCTTCTCTCAGAGGATAAATTTGCTGCAAATGAAAGACCAAGTGCCAAACGCAGGCCCCTAGAGTCTCACTCTGGTCCCTGGCCCAGTCCTACTTGCAGTCAAGAGTGAAGTCAGGAGATAGGGAGAGGACCTGGAAATAGTGGCTGTATTCCAGTCAGCCCACAAGTTCCTTGTTCCCCCAGGTATTTAACTTCAATTTTGAGGATGGTAACCCGCATGGCAGATGGGCTAGGAGCACCTCTCCCCTCTGTCCTCTTTTTTCAACCTGGCTCAGAGGCCTTGGAATGGGGAGGGGCAGAGACCATCTGCTGTGCCCAGTAGATGCCCAGTGCCAAAGGCTTGGGGAAGTAGGTTGGAAGTGAGGGGAGGGGGGATGAATGCTGAAAACATCCTTGCAAAGGCATTTGAAAAATGTCTCTGGAGCCAAATTGGTAGTCATGGGGAAGCACAATGGTATAATGAAGAGTCCTGGAATTGGCATTTCAAGGCATGGGTTTGAGTCCTGTCTTCCACATGTACTAGTTGTGTGATCCAGGCCAGGTCATTTGGCCACTGACCCACTTAGTTTACCCATATGTAAAATGGAGATAATAATACCTGTCTCACAAAGCACTTTGTAAGCCTTGAAGTACTATAGAAATATGGATTATTATTAATTAAAAAATGGAATAGCCTCTGGGACCATTTCCCCAATCCTCCTCCTCCTAAGTCACCTTCTCCACTCCCTGCATCACTCAGCAAAAAACAAGCAAGCATCTGTCTACAGAAACACAGAGTTCCAAGGAAAACCACCACAGAGGGGAGAGAAAAGAAAAATGAGCCTGTTGTTTCCTTATGGATTGTGGGCTTTCACTAAGCTTCTGGCCTGAGCCCATTTTTACTACTTGAGGTAGCCATCAAAAGATCACAGGTCTATTCCACTGATCCTCCCTTCTGTCTCTTAGCCAGTACCATATTGTTTTGATGACTGCTGCTTTATAGTAGAGTTTAATATCTGGTACAGCTAGGCCACCTTCCTTCACATTTTTTTCATTATTTACCTTGATATTCTTGATCTTTTGTTCTTCCAAATGAACTTTGTTATAGTTTTTTCTAATTCAGTAAAAAAGTTTTTTGGTAGTTGATAGGTATGGCACTAAATAGGTAAATTAATTTGGGTAGAATGGTCATTTTTATTATGTTAGTTCATCCTACCCATGAGCAATCAATGTTTTTCCAATTGTTTAGATCTAGCTTTAGTTGTTTGGAAAGTGTTTATAGTTGTGTTTGTATAATTCCTGTGTTTGTTTTGGTAGGTAGATTCCTAAGTATTTTATATTGTCTAGGGTGATTTTAAATGGTGTTTCTCTTTCTACCTCTTGCTGCTATGCTGTATTGGAAATATATAGAAATGCTGATGATTTATATGCATTTCTTTTGTATCCTGCAACTTTGCTAAAGTTGTTGATTATTTCTATTAGCTTTTTATTTGATTCTCTAGGACTTTTTAAGTAGACCATCATGTCATCTGCAAAGAGTGTTAGCTTAGTCTCCTCACTGCCCATTTTAATACCTTCAATTTCTTTTTCTTCTCTAATTGCTACTGCTAGTGTTTCTAGTACAATGTTAAATAATAGAGGTGACAATGGGCATCCTTGTTTCACTCCTAATCTTATTGGGAAGGCTTCTAATTTATCCCCATTGCATATGATGCTTGTTGATGGTTTTAGATATATACTGGTTGAGGTAAGTGACATCAGCAAGATTGTCTATGATAAACCCAAAGAGCCCAATTTTTGGGACAAAAATCCACTATTTGACAAAAACTGTTGGGAAAATTGGAAAACAATATGGGTGAGATTAGGCTTAGATCAACATCTCACACCCTACACCAAGATAAATTTAGAATGGGTGAATGACTTGAATATAAAGAAGGAAATTATAAGAAAATTAGATGAACATAGAAAAGTATACCTGTCAGGTCTATGGGAAAAGGAAAATTTTAAAATCAAGCAAGAGTTAGAAAAAATTACAAAATGTAAAATAAATAATTTTGATTATATTAAATTAAAAAGGTTTTGTACAAACAAAAACAATGCAACCAAAATCAGAAGGGAAACAACAAACTGGGAAAAAATCTTTATAACAAAAAATTTTGACAGAGGTCTAATCACTCAAATATACAAGGAGCTAAATCAATTGCATAAAAAATCAAGTCATTCCCCAATTGATAAATGGGCAAGGGACATGAATAGGCAATTTTCAGATAAAGAAATCAAAACTATCAATAAGCATGTGAGAAAGTGTACTAAATCTCTAATAATTAGAGAAATTCAAATGAAAACAACTCTGAGGTACCACCTCACACCTAGCAGATTGGCTAAAATGATAGAAGGGGAGAGTAATGAATGTTGGAGGGGATGTGGCAAAATTGGGACATTAATGCACTGCTGGTGGAGTTGTGAACTGATCCAACCATTCTGGATGGCAATTTGGAACTATGCCCAAAGAGCTATAAAAGAATGCCTGCCCTTCGATCCAGTCATAGCATTGCTGGGTTTGTACCCCAAAGAGATCATAGATAAACAGACTTGTATGAAAATATTTATAGCTGCACTTTTTGTGGTGGCAAAAAACTGGAAAACGAATGGATTCCCTTCAATTGGGGAATGGCTAAATAAATCGTGGTATATGTTGGTGATGGCATACTATTGTGCTCAAAGGAATAATAAACTGGAGGAATTCAATGTGAATTGGAAAGACCTCCAGGAATTGATGCAGAGTGAAAGGAGCAGAGCCAGAAGAACATTGTACACAGAGACCAATACACTGTGGTAAAATCGAATGTAATGGACTTCTGTACTGGCAGCAATACAGTGACCCAGGACAATTCTGAGGGATTTATGGAAAAGAACACTACCCACATTCAGAGGAAGAACTGTAGGAGTGGAAACACAGAAGAAAAACAACCACTTGAACATATGGGTTGATGTGGGCATGGTTGGGGATGTAGACCCGAAACGTCCACACCAATGCAGCTATCAGTAATATGTAAATAAGTCTTGATTGATCACACATGTTAAAACCAGTGGAAATTTGTTTTGGATGGGGGGGGGGATGAAAGGGGGTGAAGGGGAAAGAAAAAACAAGAATCATGTAACCATGAAAATTTTTCTAAAAAAAAATCACACGACCAGAGATTTGAAGTGGGATGAGACCTTAGAGGCTCTCTAGCTCAACCTTCTCATCTGATGAAACCAAGACCTAGGGAGCTGAATTGACTTTACTATTGTCTTCAAGGTAGGAAATAGCAGAGTTGGGATTTGAATTTAGATCCTCTGATTAAAACAGTGGTTCCCAAACTTTTTTGGCCTACTGCCCCCTTTTGAGAAAAAATATTACTTAGCCCCCTGGAAATTAATTTTTTGAAAATTTTAATAGCAATTAATAGGAAAGATAAATGCACCTGTGGCCATCACCACTCCCCTGGATTGCTGTAGCACCCACCAGGGGGCAGTGGCACCCACTTTGGGAATCACTGGATTAAAAGCTGGAAAGAGAGTCCATACAAGTATGTTTCTGTATCCTCTGTGAAGAAAAATGACACTCCATCTTTCCCACAAGATATTTAAATAAATATATAGACATGAATGCAATTGAATGGCTGGATTTAAAGAGTCATGGTTCAATGTCATCCTATCAGGAGGTCTTCAATATCTCTGCTAAACAGTGTGACGTAGCTGAGTGAAGAAGACCTGAATTCAAGTCCTGCCTCTGACATATACTAGGTGTGTGACCTTGATCAAGTAAGTTACTAAATTACTCAATGCTCTAGGCAACTCCTAATGATTATAGGTTACAGAGAAGGTGCTAACCTACATTCAGAGAGAGAATTTCCATATCTAGGAATTTCCAAATCAGTGAAAGCACAGGTTCAATCTTTATCCCTATAAACTCAGATTTATAGATCTAGCCTTATTATCTTTTCTGTGTTACATCACCAAAGGCCTCCTGAAAATTGCAAACTAGATTTCCTAGAGTTATCTCAAACTCAGTATGTCCAAAATGGAACTCATTGCCTTTCTCCCCAAACCTTTCCCTCTACTGAACTTCTCCATTTTACCATTCTTCCAGTCTTCCCAGGTTTATAACCTCTCTGTTATCTTCCTCTCCCTTACTTTCTCTTACTTTACTTAGACAATCCATTGTCAGACATTTCTGATTCTACTTCTACAACATCTTTTATCTCTGATCCCTTCTCTCTACTGCCACAGCCACTATTAGTGGTTCAGTCACTCTTCACCTCTCAAATGGACTATTTCTGTGCCCACCTAATGATATTTCCCTAGTCCAAATCATCTTCCCCAAGCTGCTCCAATGATCTCTCTCTCTCTCTCTCTCTCTCTCTCTCTCTCTCTCTCTCTCTCTCTCTCTCTGTCTCCCTTCCTTCCTTCCTTCCTTCCATCCATCTAGTAATAACTCTAAGAAGGGCAAGAGTTAGACAAATAGGGTTAAGTGACTTGTCTAAGGTGACACATCTAGTAAGTATCTGAAGCTAGATTTGAACCCAGGTCCTTGTGACTCCAGGAATGGTGCTCTATCCACTAAGTCACCTAGTTCCTCCTTCTGGCAATCTTTCTTAAGCCTTGGTTGGACAACATCTCATCACTATTCAATAAATTCTAATTGCTCTCTATAACCCCTGGGATCAAATATAAGCTTTTTTGTTTGGCTTTTTAAACCCTTCACAACCTGGTCACAACAGATCTTTCCAACTTCATCATCTGTGATTCCCCTTCCTGCATTCTGTGGTCCAGCCAAACTCTACTTCTCTCTTCCTTACACCTGGCATTCCATCTGCTGTCTCCTTGCCTTTGAATCAGCCATTTCCCTATGACTAGAGTATCCTCACTCCTCACCACCAACTCTGAAGAATCCTTAATTTCCTTCAAGATCATGCAAACATCGCCTTCTATGCCAAGATTTTCCATATCCCTCCAATTGTTTGTGCCTTTCCTTTTTAACTACCATGTGTTTAGCTACCACCTATTTATTCTGTATGGACCTACACATACATGAATGTTGTTTCTAGGCATAAAATACAAACTCTTTGAGAGTGCGGACTGTTTCATTTCTATTATCATATCTCCAGTCCTTGGCACAATGCCTAGAATATAGAAGACTCTAATTCCATGCTTGGGTGGGTAGGTGGCACAGTGCATAGGGAGTCAGGCCTGGAGTCAGTAAGACTCATCTTCTTGAGTTCAAATCTGGCCTCAGATACTTACTAGCTGTATCATTCTAGATAAGTCATGTAATCCTGTTTGTCTCTGTTTCCTTATCTGTCAAATGAGCGAGAGCAAGAAATGTTAAATGATTCTAATATCTTTTCCAAGAAAATCCCAAATATGGTCACAAATAGTCTGAAATGGCTGAAAGGACTGAACAACAGCAATTCAATGCTTATCGATTTAGTGTTTAATTATGTAGTCGGAGGAGGGAAGCCAGTCTGGTGAAGAATCATCTTGAGGCCATGTTATATAAAGGAACCAGAGAAATTACTCACATACAAATACACAAACACACATATGTGCATATACTCATATATGTAATAGTGTGTATATGTGTGTATATGAATATATATATATCCCTAGTACCTCCATCTGGTTTGTATTTATTTCCATGTTGCTATTTGTATCTGAATCAATCAGTCAACATTTATTAAATGCTTATTTTGAGTCAGGCACTGTGATAATTGCTGGACATACAAAATGAGGCAACAAGCAGTCCCTACCTTAAGAAGCTTACAATTTAATGGGGGGGGGGGCAACATGCCAACAAAGGTATACAAAGGAGCAACATACAGGATAAATAGGGAATAATTAACTAGAGAGAAGGCACTAAAATTAAGAGGAGATAGGGAAGACTTCTGGTAAAAGAAGAGATTTTAGGTAAAAGAAGAGTTGAAGGAAGCTCAGGAAGTTCATAGGTGGAGTGGAAGAGGAAGAGGAAGAGGAAGAGGAAGAGCACGGGGGAGAGTTGGAGAAAATGTCTGGAGCCTAGAGATGGAGTGTCTTGTTTGTGAAACAGCCAGGAGGTCAATGTCACCAGATTGAAGAGTACATGTCAAGAAGACTGGAAAAGTAGGAGGGGGCTAGGTTAGGAAGGGATTTGAATGCTGAACAGAGCATTTTTTTAAAGTTACCATTTAAAAAATATAAAACAATATTATATATAACAATAACATAATATGCATGGTTTGTTATAAATATGTAATACATTTTAATAAATATCCATAACCAAGGGAAACAAATTCTCACATTAATTATGTCTATGTTCAAAAATCTGTCTCATTCCTTTTTTTTCCCCTCCCTCTCACTTACCCTCCTCTCCCCAAAAAAGGACAGGTAATATGATATAAGTTGTACATATGTTATTATACAATACATTTTCCCCTGTTCATTGTTTTGTGAAACATATTGTTTGCACTAGAAGAAAATTCATGGAGAATAAAGTGAAAAATGATATGTTTTAATTTGCATTTGAACTCCATCTACTCCTTCCATGACAATGGATAGCTTTTTTTTGTCATGAGTCCTTTGGAGTTATCTTGCATCCTTGCCTTGTTGCTAATAGTTAAGTCATGCACAGTTGATCATCATACATTCTTGTTGGTACTATGTATAATATTCTCTTGGTTCTGCTCATTTCACTTTGCATTACTTCATGGAAGTCTTTTCAGGTTTTTTTTAATGATCATCTTGTTTGTCATTTCTCATAGCACAATAGTATTCCACTATAAGCATATATCCCAACTTGTTCAGCCATTCCCCAAAATAATGGACATCCCTTTGGTTTTCAGTTGAACAGAGCATTTTGTATTTGATCCTGGAGGGAACAGGGAGCCACTGGAGTTTATTGAGTAGTGGGGTGTGTTGTGAGGGAGATTACAACAGGTGACATGGTCAGACCTGGGCTTTAGGGAAATCACTTTGGTGACTGAATGGAGGATGGATTGGAGTGGGGAGAGACTGTAGGTAGGCATATCTACCAGCAGTATTTTGATAATCCAGGAGTGAGATGATAAGAACCTGCATTAGAGTGGTGGCAGTTTCAGAAGAGAGAAAGGGGCATATTTGAGAGATGTAAAGGTGAAATCAACAGGCTTTGGCAAAAGGTTGAAGATGGGGATGCAAAAGGGTCAGGAGTCCAAGATGACTCCTAGACTATAAATATAAGAGATGGGAAGACAGTGTTGCCCTCTTTTGGACATAACGAGCTTAAGATGTCCACTGGATATTCAGTTCAAGATGTCTGAAAGACAGTTGGAAATGTTAGGTCGGCAGAGAGTTTGGGGCAAGATCGGTAGATTAGACAACATAGAGATGGTCATTAAATTCATTGAAGATGAGACTACAAAATGAAGCAGGATAGAGGGAGAAGATGGACTAGGATAGAACCCTGAAGGACACCTACAATTAGAAGGTGTGATATGAAGAGGATCCAGCAAGGGAAACAGAGAAGGAGTGACCATATAGGTAGAAGGAGAACCAGGAGAGAATGGTGTCTCAAAACCCTAGAGAGAAGAGAGTACCAAGGAGGAGAGGAGTGATCAGTGCTTCAGAGAAGTCAAGGAGAATGCTGATAGAGAAAAGGCCATTGGATTTGACAGCTAAGAGACTAACTTTTGAGAGGGCAGTTGCAGTGGAAAGACAGGATCAGGAGCCTGATTAGAAGGGGTAAAGAAGAGAGTGAGAAGAGAGAAAATGGAGGCACCTATTGGAGAAAGAGTGGAAGAGATAAAGGATAAATTGTATCTGCATTTGTATCTAGATCTATACCTCTATCTTGGAGAAGACACCAGGAGATCCTAATAGCTGTTGTATTGGAAGGACTTTTATGAGCTTAGATGTGTTATGTTTGTTAAAGGCAGCTAGGTGACACTATGGCCGGGATATTAGTTTTAGAGTCAGAAAAACTGAGTTCTAGTCTGACTTCAGACATTTACTGGCTGTGTAACTTGGGTAAGTCATTTATCCTTTACCTACCTCAGTTTCCTCATCTGTAAAATGGGGATAATAATGGCACTTACCTTCCAGGGTTGTTGTGAGACTAAAATGAGATAATAATTGTAAAACATGTTGTAAACCTTAAAGCACTATACAAATACGAGCTGTTGTTCCCAAAGGAGGAGGAATAATGGACAGAAGTTATAAAGAGATTAATTTTGATATTGGAATAAACTTCCTAATAATTAGTGTACCCAAAAGTGAAATAGGCTGCCTTGTGGGGTGTGTGGTTTCCCTCATTGGAAGGTATCAAGCAGAGTCTAGATGACAATATATTATATGTGAATATTCTTTTCAGTTGAACTTTTTGGTTAATGAGATCACTTCCAATTCTATAATTCAATGCTTAAAAAAACCCTTACCTTCTGTCTTAGAATCAACACTGTGTATTGGTTCCAAGGCAGAAGAGCAGTAAGGGCTAGGCAATGAGGGTTAAGTAACTTGTGCAAGGCCACACAGCTAGGAAGCATCTGAGGTCAGATTTTGAATCCAGGACCTCCCATCTCTAGGCCTGGCTCTCAATTCACTGAGCCACCTAGCAACCCCTAAATCCGATGCTTCTTAAGAGAGATTTATTTATATCATAGCTTAGAAGCAGAAAAAAGATGTGGAATGGTTGGTAATATAAATAAAACAAATATAAAAATGAAATGAGAAGTGAGAATGGAGGGTTGTTATAGGAAAGTTAACTCTAAGTGCCATAGGGGCTTGGGAATATCTGATAGGGGGAAGTGGGTAATGCTTAGGCTTAGCCTGATATGCTTCTATTTAGAAATGTGGGCAGCTGGGTGGCTCAACAGATAAAGAGCCAGGTCTAGAGATGGAGCATCCTGGGTTCAAATCTGACCTCGGACACTTCCTAGCTGTGTGACCCTGGGCAAGTCACTTAACCCCCATTGCCTAGCCCTCACCACTCTTCTGCTTTGGAACTAATACACAGTATTGATTGTAAGATGGAAGGTAAGGGTTAAAAAAAAAAAGAAAGCATCATGGCATAGTGGACAAGTCAGGAGATATGGAATCAGGCAGTCCTAAATTCAAATCTTGTCTGTCAAATTCTTTAACTAGCTATAGGATCCCAGGCAAGTCACTTAATTTCACTGGGTCTTATTTAAATGAGAGTATTAACTAGGTGGCCTTCTAGCTGGAAAGCTCTGAGTCTCTGATCATTCCCTGTGGAATCAGTAGGTTAAGTACATGGCATCTTTGGAGGGGAAGAGGAGGCTGGGTTGCCATACACCCCCAGCGAAGAGATTATAGTTTCTCCAGTGAGAGAGAAAAGGCTCCTTGAATTCAGAGGCATCTCTACCTGGAGAGGAAGATGCAGAATCAGGGAACATAATACTGCTGCCTTTTTTCAGTCCTGGCTGGGCAGCTCCAGTGAGGGAATCAGTCTTTGTTATTTTGTCCCTTCCCAATCCACACCTCCACCCCCATCTTACAGTTTTGACCAGAAGCATGGGTCCAAATGCCTCCTTGGCAAGGACAAAATGTGGATTCCAGTGCCTTGGCACCACAGGGGTTAACACAAGCCCTGAGGGAACATGTAGTTCCTTTCTGAAAGTGTTTGGCTGCAACTTTCCTAGGGAAAAGAGGACTTTTGAAGAAAAAAAAACCCGACCACTGCATTGCAGTGCCTCTGAGATTGGTGCAGGCTGGTCTGCTGCCATATAATGCAAATACACACATACACACACAGAGGCTGCACCTATGCAGGCTGCCTCATCTCTTCTCCTGCATTGCTGTTCCCATAACCCCCAGGGTCACAGGACAGGAATAATTGATCACAGAATTGGTGATGGAAAATGCTGTTGGAGGGACCTAGCAGTGTGTATATATAAAGGACAGGGATCAGTACTAGGGAGGTAGATATTAGAATTAATGGGAAGACTGGGACTTAGGGAGACCAAGTGGATTTCTGACCAGATGGAAAGTGATGCTAGATTGGAGAGCTGGGACCCTGGGCTTTACCTAACACCTCCTTTGCCCGGGGCCTCTGTACTCCCCGTTGGTCCTGCTTTTCTGTGAGCTGAAGCATAGAGACTCCACGTCCCTATTCCTCATTCTGTCTTAAACTTTAAATGAACAGCCCTCATATTTTTCAGTTTCTCTCCTCAGATGCAGTGAGTAAGGTGGGCAAGGGCACTGTTTCTCATACATTCTGGGGCCATAAGAAGCCCTAGGAATAGTGAAAAGAATGGAAGGAAGCCCAAAGAATAATAAGCTCAAGGAATCATAGGATATGGTTCTAGAATATGAGGACTTCCATCCATTCCAAGCCTTTCATTTTTTTATAAACCCTTAATTTCAGTGTATTGTCTCATAGGTGGAAGAGTGGTAAGGGTGGGCAATGGGGGTCAAGTGACTTGCCCAGGGTCACACAGCTGGGAAGTGGCTGAGGCCGGGTTTGAACCTAGGACCTCCTGTCTCTAGGCCTGACTCTCACTCCACTGAGCTACCCAGCTGCCCCCCCAAGCCTTTCATTTTACAAAGGAAGAAACTTAGTCCCAAAGAGGAAAGTGCTTTGACAAAGTTATGCAATACATTAGTGGCCAAACTGTGACCCAAACGCAGATCTGGATCAGGAGTAATTACTCAGGAGATATTAGAAGCAATGAATAAAACAAATCAAGGAGGAACCTCACAGGAAGCTTTGGAGTATAATGTAAAGACAACTAGACTTAGCCAGAAATCCAGGTTTAAACTTTAGCTTTGATGATTACTAGTTGTGCAACTTTGGGTAAATCACTAAACCCCTAAGCCTCAGTTGACTCAACTCTAAAATGGGACAATAAAACTTTTACTACCTACCTGAAGTTTATTTTGAGGAAAAAATGCATTGTATATCTTAGAGAACCATAAGAAATATGAGTTATTATTATCATTTACTAATTGATCTATTGGCCCAGTTCTGGCTCTCCCTAACAGAAACCATATTTATTTCTCCAGGGCTCCTTATACCTTGGGAGCCTTTCCCTCTTTTTTTCTGACTTCTTCTGCCTCTCTAAATGTTTCCCACTCTTTCTAAGCAGTTCTGACCAACTTCCAGAGCTTTCAAGGACAAATAGAAGAAATCAAAGACTCTCATTTGGATTGAATCACAGAGATTCAGAGATTCAAAATTGTAAAAAAAAAAAAAACAAAACAGAGATCATCTAATTTAATCCCTTATTTTACATAAGAATGAGGTTCAAGGAGATTTCCTCAAAGTCACAACGTAGTGATGGAGTGGGGTCTGAATTCAAGTTATCTTCCTCCAAAATCATTGCTTTTCTCATTGTAGTATTTGAAGAAACTAATTGCTCAAGGTCATATTTATGGTAAGTTACAGAGCCAGGTTTTGAGCCTAGGTCCTCTAACTCGCTAAAAAAAGTGTTCTTTCCACTGTACCACACTGTCTCCTAGAGCTTAAAACAGAACTTTGGAACTGGAAGGTATTTCAAGTAAAGTCTTTTGATTCCAAGTCCAGTATTTTTTCAAATAATATGGCTTTATTTTCTAAGTTAACTTTTGGTATGTAAACGATTTAGTTTATTAGTGGGAGAGAAGAGGAGACTAGATCTCCTGGTTCCCATTCCATCAATCTTCCCACTTTATGATGCTGTCTTTAAATAATGCGGTGCACTGAATATGGGGCATGGCAGGGTATACAGTTTATCTGAGAAACAAAATGAGGAAGCCAATCTATGGGTCACTTCCATGTCTATCACCCTTATTATGCCAAGAGGCAGAGAGTCAATACACTAAACCTCTGATCAGTCACTGGTCACTAAGCCCAACCCATTTCATAGTCCCTGTCTTAGGTGACTAATATTTTTTTTTCTTGGGTATCTAACCTTCTTTTTTCCTTCTTTTTCTCCTTCCTTCCTTCCTTCCTTCCTTCCTTCCTTCCTTCCTTCCTTCCTTCCTTCCTTCCTTCCTTCCTTCCTTCCTTTCACAATAACTCATGAGTCTAATATCACTGCTAATCAGCATGGAAGTTTTGATTTATTCGTTTTGGTATCGTCCTATCTGGTTTCCAAGAACTCACTATATAGAGATTGGAATTAGTATGACCATCTCATGCAGACTTTAACTCTATTACAGACTAGAATGGAGCTCTAATCTTCAGTACATTAACTTTGTTTGTATAAAAACTTTTTAAATTTAGTATTACCAAAATTATTCATTTTACATCTCACAATATTCTCTATATTTTGTTTGTTGATCTATATTAATCTATGCTTAGTTTCTGCCATTCTGTTTTCCAATTTTCCTTGTAGGTTTTGTCAAATAGTGAGTTCTTATCCCTAGTATCAGCTGGNTCTCCTTCTCCTCCTCCTCACCCTCCCCCTCCTCCTCCTCCTCCTCCTCCTTCTTTCTTCTTCTTTTTCTCCTCCTTCTTCTCTTTCTCCTTCTTCTCCTCCTCTGCTTCCTTCTTTTTCTTCTTCCTCATCTTCTATCTTAGAAGAGTGGTAATGACTAGGCAATGGGAATTCAGTGATTTGCCCAGGGTCACACAATGAGAAACTGTCTGAGGTCAAATTTGAACCCAAGACCTCCCATCTGGGGGGGGGGGGAGCCTGGCTGAGCCACCTAACAGCTCCCCCTCTTGCTATGCCCAAGCTAGCACAGAGTAGTGGGAGCAAGTGAGCTGTCCATGGTCCTGAACTCTATTCCACAGAAAATACCATTAGGTAGGATTTGGTTCCATTTTGGAAGAAGGAAAGATTTAAGGTGAGAGCTCAGGGGTTCCACCAATGAAATCAATTTTCCTGTTCTCCTTTTCCCCCCTTTCTAATTAGGTGTATGCGCTACTTTTAAACATACAGTCACCTTTAAGATGATCTAAACATGAGTGTGTAAATGAGAACTTCTGAGATAATGATAATGACAATAGTGTAGATGATCAAGCAGGATCTGTTCCTGCACACTCAATAATCATGGCATTGCTAATCACATACAGCTTGGCGAGGCAGGGATGACTTGCTGGGAGGACACCTGTTCCTCTGCTTCCCAGGAGATAGTGGGGTATGGAATAAGGAAAGGAGATTAGATTCTAAACTTCTCTTCCTTTAAAACATTCTTTCTTCTGCTCTTCAGTAATATTGTTGCTCTCCTCCCTGTAACCTTTGCACTTTCAGTTCCTTGGAGTGAGGCAAGAGTGGGAGTCAGGGATAGATAAGTGGGTAGAAGCATTCTACCAGTTCTAGCCTTTATTGTATACTCTTCCAACTGTGATAGGGACATTACCTCTGAACCTAAATTATCTTATACACTCGCACGCAGACATGCATAACTCTCTCCTTGTCTCTCTCTTAAATTATCTCCCATTCAATCCAGCAAACCATTTATAGGCTCCTATTGCATACAAAGTATTCTGATTGGCACTGGGGGTACAAGAGTATCACAGGTTTTAGAACTTGAAAGAATATCAGAGGGCCTTTCCTTTTACAGATGAGAAAACTGAGACATAGAAATATGAGACTTTGACCAAGGTCATACAGTTAGTGGCATTTTGGCTTCAAATTCAGGTTTTCTAACTCTTGGTTCAATGTTCTTTCTACTTATTATAATACTGTATTACATTGTGTTGTAGTAGTATTGTATAATAAGTTGATTCTAGATATAAAAGCTTCAAAATTTCAATTCAATAAGCATGGATTAAACTTGTTATGTTCAAAGTACCGTTCTAGATGCTGGTGATACAAAGATGAAAAGTGGTGATATCTTTACCTTTGGTGAGTTTGCTATTTAATAGTAGGGATAGAGCAGATAAAGAAATAAATATGAAACAAAGCAGAATTTTATCAGAGCAAAAGAAAGACCCAGGCATGTGCTCAAGAAAAGTTTTATGAAAGACAAATCACTTTCATTTGGGGGAATCAGGGGAAATTTTGCAGAGAAGGTGATACTGAAGTGGGATCTTGGAGAAAAAGAAGGATATTTTTTAACAGATTGGGATATGGGAAGAGTACATCATAGATTTAGAGGATGGTCTGCACAAGTGCACAAAGAAAGAAGAAAGCTGGTCAAGGTCCAGAAAAATCTCTGAATAATCCAGTTTTGCAACAACATTGAGTGCATGAAGAGCAGAAAATAAAGCTTGAAAAGTAGATTAAAGCCATATGATACAAGATGTATTTTATCCTTTAGGAAAAAAAGATCTTTTCCCACTCTTGTTATAGCACTACATAACTTATTTTTTTAAAAACCCTTGCCTTCAGTCTTAGGATCTATACTAAGTATTGTTTCCAAGGCAGAAGAGCAGTAAGCACTGGGCAATTGGGGTCAAGTGACTTACCCAAGGTCACACAGCTAGGAAGTATTGGAAGACAATTTTCAACCCAGGACCTCTCATCTCCAGCTCTGGCTCTCTATCCACTACACCATCTTGATGCCTCTTACTCTACTTCTTATTAAGAGAAATATCACCTTGTACTCTGCCCTAGTCAGATCATATCTAGAGTATTATGTTCATTTCTGGATGCCACATTTTAGGAAGGATTTATGGATTAACTACAGAGGATTCAGAAAAGAGAATGGCCACAGTCCTCAAGACCACACCAGATGAGAATTGTTTGAATGAAACAGGGATGTTTAACTTAAAGAGGGGATAGCTAAGTGGTGCAGTAGATAAAGTACTTGGAGTAGGAGTAGCCTGATAGACTCATCTTCCTGAGTACAAATCTGGCCTTGGACATTTACTGGCTGGGTGACCTTGGGCCAGTCATTTAACTCTGTTTGCCTCAGTTTCTTCATCTGTTGAATGAGCTGGAGAAGTAAATGGCAAACTATTCTACTATCTTTGTTAACAAAATCCCAAAGGAGACACAAAGATTTGGACATAAATGAACAAAATATAAAGAGATATGATAGCTGTCTTCAAATATTTGATAAGCTGTCATTTGGATGAGGGATTAAGCACATTTTCTTGGTCTCAGAGAACAGAACTAGAAGAAATGGGGGGAAGATGCAGGAAGGCAGTTTTATGCTCCATGTAAGCAAAAACTTCCTAAGAATTGGAACTGTCCAAAAGTGGAATGAGTTGTTCCAAGAGGTTCAAGAGGGATCCCCTTCTCTAAAAGTCTTCAGACAAAAGCTAGAAGATTAACTACTTGTTAGGGACTATGTAAAGGGGACTCATACAGGTATGGGCTGGACAAGAGGTCTCTTCCAACCCTGAGATTCTGTTATTCTGTGATTTTTTAAACTGTAATTTAGGAAGTTAGTCCCTAACCAGTAAGTACTTCCAATCAACTAGAGGTAAAGACTGACTCTCTCTCTCTCTCTCTCTCTCTCTCTCTCTCTCTCTCTCTCTCTCNCTCTCTCTCTCTCTCTCTCTCTCTCTCTCTCTCTCTCTCTCTCTCTCTCTCTCTCTCTCTCTCATACACACACATACACACACACACACACACACACACACACACACACACAAATGGAGGCACCAACCTCAGGATGGTAGAGGAAGGGAATACATATAAAGGGAGGTTGATGAGATGGGGATAGGAGGCCTGGAGACAGCTGGTAGAGAATGGCTTTATTGGTGAAGGAACTTTGTTCTCACAGAGAGAATCTGAAAAGAAGGGTCAGTTGGGACAAAGAAAGATCCCATTCATTGTTCTTTCCTTGCAAAGGGAGAAAAGATGGAGAGAAGCTAGAAAAGTTAAGAAAAACAACATTGGATAAATGGCAGGGGGTAGGGGGTGGGGAGATGTGCTTTCAGAGGTCATGTGACTTTGAAAATATTAGTCCCTGAGAATAATTAGTTAAGTTAATTAGCTCATCCATTTAAGTAGCAGTGAAAGCAATGGGGCCTGAAGACTGTCTCAGGAAAGACAATCACATACTTGTACCAGTGTTGCCCTAATTTTTCTGGTGTGAATGGGGGTGGAGGAAGGGACACATAGACCCAAACACTTAATGAATTTTCCCTCATCATGGATTTGGAGCTAGTGGGGGAGGAGGAAGGGAGGGAGACTGTGGAGGGACTTAAACCTCTTGGGAGCCTTGGGTTCTGAGCTAGAAGGGAGCTGGCTGAGAACAATGCATTACACTCAGAGTGGGGACCAAATTCCAGAAAAGACCTGGCTTGGAGTCCCAGTTCCACTATTTAATGTGTGATTACTGTGATTATCTCTGACATTCCTTCAAGTTCTAAAACCTGTGAATCCTCTGGCACCTCCAGTGCCAAGCAGAGTGCTTTTCATGAATGATGTTAATTCTATTAAGCTAAAGACCTCATCACTCAAGCCTCAGGTGTTTTACCTCTAAAATGAGAAGTTTGGACTGGATGATCTTTTTCTAAAGGCTCTTTCAGCTCTGGACTCTATTAGTCTGGGAAGGTGAGGAGAGGGGGAGAGAAATGCTTATTTTCACTTTGATATGTCAGTAGATCATGGACTTTACCAGAGTAGAAACAGGTTCAGTGACTAGCTCCAGATCTGGCTAAGAAATATTCTCACTTTATGGGGGTAGATGGCTAGCACAGTGGATTGAGAGCTTAGCCTAGAGACAGGAGGTCCTGGGTTAAAATTTGATCTCAGACACTTCTTAGCTGTGTGACCCTGGGCAAGTCACTTAACTCCAATGCATAGTGATTCTAAGGCAAAAGGTAAGGGTTTAAAAAAAAAAAGAAATATTCTCATTTTGAATTTTTCTTGCCCTGAGGAGTAACAAATGTCTCCCTTTCATTGTTTCATGGTTAACTTTAACATCCTGTACAGGAAGGGAATGAAGGACCAATAATGAGGTTCCTACAAAGTTTTGGGAACAATCTTGCCCAGCAAGATACCAATCCAGTTAGGATGGGAAGTCCAGAGTATCTACTTCTTCATAAAAGTTGATGATTTTCCATAGGTATGTTTGCTTATTTCAATTTAATTAAAAATTATCAAGCATCTATAATGTTAGGGACTTTCTCAGGGGATAGAGTGTTGGACTTGGAATCAGGAAGATCTGAGTTCAAATCTGATTTTAGACACTGAGCTGTGTGAATCTGAATATATCATTTAACTCTTCTGTAAATAATTTTCTTCATCTGTAAAATGGGGACAATAAAAGCACTTACCTCACTGGGTTGTTGGGAGAGACAAATGAGATAATATTTATAAATGGATGGCAAACCTTAAAGTGCTATATAAATGTTAGCTGCCACTATTATTATATGCTATTATTATTATATTGCAATTATTAGCTAGTATATGCAAAACACTCCTTAAAGCAAGCCAAAATCTCTCCCTCCCCTTCATAGAGTCTCCTGAGAAATCTTCAGCCTTTGACATCATTTATTAGGGTTCTGAGTGCCAATAATTCTTTTGGGAGACCAATCACAACCTTCTGTCACAAACCTTGAAAAGAGATACTAGCTCACACTCCTTCACCAGACCATCCTCTGCCTGGGAAATCAAGATTCTTGCTAGGAAACCCATATAATCAGTATCAATAAAACACCTACATACCTACCTACCTACCCTCCCTTTGTCCAGCACCATGCTAGGTGTTATATCACTATATCTATATACTCAACCTTTACTAAGATCTAGATTAGAATTCTTCACATTGCAGAAACTCAGTTTCTTCATCTATAAAATGGAGATAATAACCACACTGACATGCTCTATTTTCTGTATAGCATTGTTAATTCAATATTCCTATAACTCTGTCATCTTACCAATGTGGATATTTCCTCTAAAATATGCAGGTCACCAAAGAGATAATAAGGAAAAAGACTTGTACAAAAATATTCACAGCCACACTCTTTGTGGGTGGAAAATGAGGGGGTGTCTATCGATTAGGGAATGGCTGAACAAATTGTGGTGTATGATGGTGATGGAATATTATTGTGCTTGGATTGATGATCTGGAGGATTTCTATATGAACTGGGATAACCTCAATGAACTGATGCAGAGTGAAATGAGCAGAACCAGAAGAACATTGTACACAGAAAGTAAAGCATTGTGGAACAATCCAATGTAATGGACTTTGCTACTAGTAGTGATGCAACAAGCCAGGACATTCCTGAAGGACATATGTAAAAGAATGCTATCCAAACTGAGAGAAAGAACTATGGGAGTAGAAATGCAAAAGCATAACACATGATATCACTTATCACATAATATATGGGTATGTGATTTGGGGTTTTGGCTTTTAAAAAATTACTAAATAGCAAAAATGAATAATATGGAAATAGGTAGTAAGTGATAACATTTGTACAACCCAGTGGAACTGTTTGTTGGTTCTGGGAAGGGGGGAGGAAAGAGGGGAGGGAGAAAAAATGAATCTTGTAAACATGGAAAAATATTCTAAAAAAATAAATAAAATTAAAAAATATATGCAGATCACAGCCCACCCATGCCAGCTTATCCTTGTGAATTTCTCATCCAGGACTTTCCATATATGCTACAAGAAGTTCACCCAAAGTGTTAGTGATGATCAAATGATATAATGACATAAAATAGCATCTGATCAACCTTTAAATGCTATGAAAATTAAACTATTGTGGTAGTTCACATTTATAAAGCATTTCATGGTTTAAAAGGCACTTTTTTCATCACAAGCCTATGAGATTAAGTAATACAAAAATATTGTTTCCATTTTACAGATGAGGAAAGAAAGGCTCAGAGAGACCTGATTGTTTTCTCGTCACTGTCCAGCTAGCAAGTGTTGGAGATGGGTCTTGATTCTCCAGGGACTCCCAGTCCAGTTGGAGACATAGAACAAACACTACTGAAATTGTCAGAGAACTCTACATGGCAGTAGATAATTAAATGATAAATTATGTGGCACAGACAATGAACTGTGCAGGAATTCAAAGGAGATGAAGATCAATGAGGGTCAGAGAAAGCTTCATAGAAGAAGAGGGATAGGACCTGACCCATAAAGGATGGGTAGGATTTGAAGAGGGGGAGAAAGAACATGTTAGAAGGCACTAGGACAGAATGGGAGTGATGGGTAAACACTAATCTGCCTAGAGCAGAGGGTGGAAATTAGGAAGAAACAGGAAATAAGTTTAGATAGGGAAAGTATGGCCAGATTATGGAGAATCCTAAAAGCCTGACAAGGGATTTAGCAGAGTGGGATAACAGAAAGAGCACTGACCTGGAGCAGGAGATCAGGATTCACTTGACAACTCTGACACTAATTTGCTGTGTGGCTAGAGTACTTGGACAAATTAATCTTATCTCTGGTCCTCAGTTTCTTTGTTTGGGAAATGAAGATGATAGTTTCTAAGATTATTCCCATTAGAAAAATCTATTGTATCAAATGTAACTTTTTAAGTAAAGGGTTAAGATGGGGATAGGAAATAATGTATTCTGGGAAATTCGTTTCCAAAACAATCATACCTTGACAGAAGAGCAGGTATATTGAAGGTGAGTGATACATTGAGGATTTATATTCAAGGTTGGGTTAGGAGAAGGCTCTGATGCCCAAGTCCCAAACATTTCATCTCAAGACCATCGGCTTCTGTGACCATATGCCCCCATCCATTATTGCCCAGAGATGGGAAGAACAAAGAGACAAATTGATGCATTAAGAATTAATCCTGGACAGACCTCCTGCAGAGCAGCAGGTGACATAGCAATTGCAAAGAAATGAAAAATGAAATGTTTAGGAGGTTGATTTGCTAAATCCTGTGCAGCTGACAAGGCAGAAGAATGTAGAGGTCCAGAAACCTTTAGCTACGATTTCAAGCTTCTTCTTAGTCCCTTGGATGAACACAAAGGTTCTGAGCTCTAGTAATTCTTTTGGGGGACCAATCTGAGCCTTCTGTCACAAACCTTGAAAATAGACTCTAGCCCACACACTTTCATCAGCCTGTTGCCTACCTGGGAAATCAAGATTTTTTTGCTTCCATGGAAAATGAATGAGGGGCTTTCTAACCACTCAGGGTATAAGGCTGGCTGAATAGATGTTGTCTAGCTCTAGATTCTCTTTTTAAAAAAAAAACCCTTACCTTCCATCTTAGAATCAATATTGTGTATTGGTTCTAAGGCATAAGAATTAGTAAGGGCTAGGCAATGGGGGTTAAGTGACTTGTCCAGGGTCACACAGCTAGGAAGTATCTGAGGTCAAATCTGAACCCAGGAGCTCCTATCTCTGGGCCTGCCTCTCAGTCTACTGAGACACCTAGCTTCCCCCTTAGGCTCTCTCTTAAAGGGTTGCTAAGTCTACCTAGATCTGTCCCCATTTCAGACTGTTTTCGATTTGTCCTGTAAAGCCTATCATGGAATATTAGAGATGAAAAGAGTCTTCAAGAGCAGCTAATCAGTCTTCCTCATTTTCCACATAAGGGAAGATGGTGGTGAGGGAATAGCTTGGTGGGAGTGGATGAGTGAGTGAGCAGATGGAGATGTGTTAAGAAAGGGCCAAGAGAGAAAACTGAGGCCAGAAGACTCTGGATTTGAAGTCCAACCTTGCCATGTACTAATTGTGTGATGCTGGATCAGTAATTGCTTTTCTCTGTGTACCCTAGTTTTCTTTCTCCAAAAAAATGGAGAGAATAGATTCTAAAGGAAAACCCTCTCCTAAAGACATGGGGAATTTATACAGAGCACCTTTCAGATTCTTAGTATAGTAATTAACCCCACTTTTATAGAAGACTTTGCCATCACAAAGCAATTTCATGTTTGTCTCATTTGAGCCTCACCCCAGGAGCCGGCCAGGCTAGGTACAGCAATATCTTATCTCAGGTAATTAATTGGGCCTGTAAAAACACAAAATTAGGTGAAAAGGTGTTAAGGGGTTGGTAGTGTCAGAGGAGCAATGGCATACGTGGGCTGGATGTGCTGGGAGCAGAGGAGTAGGGGAAAAAAGGAGGTAGGGTAAGAAAGACATAGCGAGAGACAGAGAGAGAAGGAGGGAGGCTGCTGGCCCAACTCAGGGAGGAAGCACTGAATCTCCCAGTACAGGGATGGGAGAGGGAAGAAGGAAGCGGGGAACTGGGCAGTTACTAGCTATATATCAGAGTGAAGATGAAAACAATGATAAGTAACCAAATAACTATAAGAGAACAATAGTATGATTTCATGAGTCACATTAAAATCTTCAAAGCTCAGAATGAACCAAGGCTGCCAATAAATGCTAAAAACAACAAAGAAGCAAGTGAAAGATCAAAGAAAGGCAAGCATGGTCTGCTTGAAGATGGAAAGGACTAGAATAATAAGATCACAGGATCATATATTTAGAGTCAGAAGGTCACAGAGAAGTCATCTGATCCAACTCCCTCATTTTACAGATGGGAAAACGGAGGCCCTGGAAAGGTGGAGAAATGAATGGGCAAAAGAAAGCAGAACTACCCAACTCTAATTTTATTTCTGCTCTCTCTACCAGGGGATGAATTTTCAGAATGGGTATGTATGAGGTAAAAAACTAATAAGGGATTGAAAACCAAGACAACTGAGAGGGTGTTAAGAGAGCACCTGGATGCCTTCAGTGAGTTCAAGTCACTAGTCATTGCAAAACTGCATTCTAGATTACTGAAAGAATTGGGATGAGGTTTCTGAGTTGTCAGAGATCTCTGGAAATCTGTGGGGAGTGAAAGGCATGACAATATTGGAGATGGGCAGATGCCCCATTTTTTAAAGGAAGAGAGTAGATTCTTCATAATTCATTCCAGTATACTTGACTTTGATTCTTGGCAAAGCTCTAGGACTTTATATTTAAAGGATAGTTTGTGAACCGTTCTTCCAAGGGAAAGTTCCCTATGCCTGCATGCTTTCATCAGGAACAGATCATGCTACACTAACCTCATTTCTTTTTTAAAACAGGTTAACTAGATTAAATATCAGGGATATGCTATTGATGTATTTGAGCGAGGCACTTGACAAAACCATCTTCCTGACATGTCACCACTCTAATAATGATTCTCTTCTCTCTCCACCCCAATTCTCAGCTTTAGGACTCTTGTGCCATTCTGGGAGCAGCTACGTGGTGCAGTGGATAGAGCACTGGGTTTGGAATTAGGAAAACTCATCTTCTTGAATTCATGAGTTAAGGGGGCAGCTGAGTAGCTCAGTGGATTGAGAACCAGGACTAGAGACAGGAGGTTCTAGGTTCAAATCTGGCCTCAGATACAGCTGTGTGAACCTGGGAAAGTCACTTGACCCCCATTTCCTACCCTTGCCACTCTTCTGCCATGGAACCAATACAAAGTATTGACTCCAAGATGGAAGGTAAGGGTTTTAAAAAAAAGAATTCATGAGTTAAAACCTGGCCTCAGACATATACTAGCTGTGTGACTCTGGGCAAGTTTAACCCTGTTTGCCTAAAAAAAGGGGGGGGGGGGAGACAGCCATTCCTAGAAAGGACATGTCAAACAACTGACCTTTGACTCTATTAAACATCTCTGTGATTTCTCAAATGAAAGCATGCCACCTTACCCTCTACTGCCTTATATATCCTGTTTTCCCTTAATAGAATATAAGTTCCAGGGCAGATAGGTGGCTTAGTGGATAGAAAGCCAGGTCCTGGGTTCAAATTTGATCTCGGATACTTCCTAGCTGTGTACCATGGACAAGTCACCCCAGTTGCCTAGTTCTTAGCACTCTTCTGTGTTGGAACTTAAACTCAGAATTAATTCTAAGGCAGAAGTTAAGTTCTTTTTAAAAATAGAATATAAGAAGGGGGTGGGGAGAGGAAGGGAAAGTATGAATCTTGTAACCATGGAAAAATATCCTAAATTTATTAATTAAATAAAATTTTCAAAGTTAAAAAAATAGGCTCTAAGTTCTTCAAGGGTAGGGAGCATTTTCTTACAAATGCATTCACATCTCAAGTACTTAGTACTTAGCTCATCATAAGCAAGTGCTTTTCATTCCCTCATGATATTCATATGGACAAGATGGAGATCAGGTGAGAATGCAGTTAAGTACATTCAAAACCAGTTGAATGATATGGCTCAAAGAGTAATGATTAATAAATTGATGTCAACCTGGAAAGAGTTCTGTAGGGAAGAGCCCCAGAGATTTGTCCAAGGCGATGTTTTATTCAACAATTTTATCAATGATTTGCTAAAAGCGTGGATGTCATGCTCATCACAGTGAAGCTGAGGAGTAGCTATTATGTTGGGGAGACGGGTAAGGATTCAGAAAAGATGTCAGTGGGACCAACCATGGGCCAAAATCTAAGGAGACGAGATTTCATAAGTATAAATGTACCCTGAGTTTTTTTAAACCCTTACTTTCTGTCTTAGAATCAATACTGTGTTTTGATTCCAAGGCAGAAGAGTGGTAAGGGCTAGGCAATGGGGGTTAAGTGACTTGCCTTAAGGGTCACATGGTGAGGAAGTGTCTGAGGCTAGATTTGAACTCAGGATTCTCCATCTCTAGACCTGGCTCTTTATCTGTTGAGCCACCTTATTGCCCCCGTGCCTTGAGTTTTTAAAAAATTCAACATCATATCTATAGAATGCCATATCTACAGTTGAGGAAGGACATTAATAGGTTAGAAAATGTCTTCAAAAGGCCAATGACAATGGTGATGGGCTTTAAGATCATGCCATATGAAGGCTCATTGAAGAACTTGGGATGATTAATGAGGAGAAAAGATTTTGGGTATTAATAGCTTATCTTCATATATTTGAAGGACTTTTATGCCTAAGAAGGAGTAGCCTTAAAAAAACCCCTTACCTCCTGTCCTAGAATCAATACTGTGTATTGGTTCCAAGGCAGAAGAGTGGTAAAAGCTAGGTAATGAGGGTTAAATGACTTGCTCAGGGTCAAACAGCTAGGAAGAGTCAGAGGCCAGATTTGAACCTACAACCTCTCATCTCTAGGATTGGTTCTCTTTGCTGCCCCCAAGAAGGAGTAGTCTTGTACTGCTTGGCCCTTGAGGGCAAAAAGAAGAGCAAAGAAGTAGAAGAAGCAGTTTTAATTTTGATGGAAGGAAAAGCTTCCTGATAATTAGAAGTATTCAATGAGGCAGCTAGGTGTTGCAGTGGATAGTGTGCCAGACATGGAATTTAAATCTGGCTGCAGACACTCTCTGTGTGACCCTGGGCAAGTCACTTAACCTTTGTCTGCCTCAGTTTCTGCAACTTTATAATGGGATCATAATAGTACCAACCTCCCAGGGTTGTTATGAGATCAAATGAGATAATTGTAAAGTGTTTAGTACAATGCCTGGCACATGGTGGCAGTTAAATGCTTGTTTCCTTCTTTTCTTATGAGGCAATGAGTTTCCCATTGCTGGAGGTCTTCAAGTAGAAGTCAAATGACCATTTGTCAATAATTTTGTAAATCTGAAATCTCTGGTCTGATGTTCACTAGCTATGTAACTGGGCAGGTCACTTAAGTTTCTGGACCTCAGTTCTCTCCTCTATAAAATAGAGATAATGACACTTGCATTTCCAATTCACAGGGCCAATTGTAGCTTCAATGCCAAAAGGAACAAAGAATGATGTATACATACCATAATGGTAAAGACAATTATTATTATTTCATTTTCTTATCTTGCTGTTCAATGGAGTTTTCTAATAATAATAATTGTTGTTATTTCTCATCTTATTCTTTTCATCTTCTTGAAGGAGTTAGGTAGAAACAATCCTAAGATAAGTTGCTATTTCACTATTAATCTTATATTTAATATTCTAAGGACTATTGCACAGGTGGATAAAATAATGACTTTTTATAATTGGATAAAAGCATTAAGATGATGAATCAATGTTATATCTAGGCAATTGTGGACAACATCTCTGTCTGCAATAATGGTCCAATTCCAGTACAATTTATTTGTTGAATCCTCAAAATTATTTTGAGGTCTGTATTTGTAGTATGAGGATTTATCTGACATCTGTTATTTTATTAACGACAATGAACTTCTGGTGTATAATTCTAGCTACCAAATCATGTTTTGCTAGTTATTAACTAGATGCTAAATTTTTGCACCCTGAAGTGATTTGTTGTTTTGTTTCTATCATTTCTTTGAGTTCTCTGCATTGATCAGTGAGTCCAGTCCCCTTGAGAATAAGCCAACTAAAATCTCTCATGGCAATGTCCTAATCCTGAATTGCCATTATAAGCTCCTCTATTTCTATAAACAAATCTCTATGGCTCAACCATTTGTTTGAAATTTCTTTGTTGAATGAAATTGGTTGAGTCCATGTGGATGTCACCTATGGAGGGCCTTTTGATTCCATTCTTGGATCTTAGCCATTTTATAGACTCCATCTGGAAGTAAACCACATCGGTGGGCAAATCCAGTGGGCTGTATCTATTATCAGTCTTTGATATTGTTTGATGAAACGACATCTACATGTGCCAAAAGTCTTTCTGAAAAATTTTAGCTTGCTCGCCACGTGTTCCAAGAAGTCCATTGATCCTCTTCCTTTTTGATGAGGAAATGTTAATAATCCTCTAGCTATCCTGTTTCATTAATATTACATTGCTTTTGCTAGGTTATTATTTAATATCATCATCATCATTTTTTGTGGCTTTTGAAGTGATGCTGGGGGAGGAGGCTGATTTCACCATATATTTCTTAAGAAAGAAGTTGCTTTTTTAAGGACTGGACTCTGATGATCAAGTTCCATGTTTGCCATATATCTCTGTGAAGCCCCTAATTATGTCTTATAAAGGTGTATATGTGTTGGGATTTGGGCAAAGATGTCTTGTTCTCAGGGAGTTTTCTCTCTAAGATAGACATACAGGGACTCAAAAAATGTAATGGCCAAGTCAACAAGCTTCATTAAACACCTATGATATGCAAAGCATTGTCCTAAAATTTGGGAGCTTTGAAATTAAACATGAAAAACAACCCCTGCTCTACAGAAGCTTATATTAGGGCAGCTAGGTGACTCAGTAGATAGAAAGCCAGGTCAAGAGATGAGAGGTCTTGGATTTAAATATGACTCAGATACTTCCTAGCTGTGTGATCCTGGACAAGTCATTTAACCCCAATTACCTAGTCCTTATTGCTCTTCTGCCTTGGACTGCTACTTAGTATTGATTCTGAGATGAAAGATGAAGGTTTTTTTTTTTAAAAAAGAAACATATCACACTCAGAGGGCCCAAGTAAACAGCTAAGTTAATACAACATCATTTGAGAAAGGGAAAAGCAGTAACAACGGGGAGAGAGAGAGAGCAGGAAGAGCTTCTCAGAGGAAGGACCTCATCGGCTGAATGTTGAAGGCATCTAAGGCTTTTCAGGGGCAGGAATGAGAAAGAAGGGCATTCCAGGCATGAGAGACAGTCTGTGCAAAGAGATGGATACAGACTATGGAAGGCAGGGTCAGGGAAGAAGAAGCAGGCTGGTTTAGCAGGAATATAGAAAGCCTAGAGTAGAGTAAGATGAAATGTCTGGGAAGGTCAGCTAGAATCTGATTGCAAGACCTTTAAGTTCTAAGCAAAGGAATTTCTATTTTCTAAGCAGCAAGGTGGCCATAAAGATTATTGTTCAGAGGAGTGATATGGCCAGATATGAGCTTTAGGAAAATTATTTTGGTCTTAGTCAATAAACTGTGTTCTAGGCACTGTGCTAAACACTTGGGATACACAGATAAGCAAAAGACATACTCTCTTCTCAGCATGCCTACAGACTAATGTGGCAGACAACATGCAAATAGCTATGTACTGAGGCAGCTAGGTGGCCCAGTGAATAGAGTGCCAGACCTGTGGACAGAGGTCCTGGGTTCAAATCTTGCCTCAGGCATTTCCTAGCTGCGTGACCCTGGACAAGTCACTTAACCCCAATTGCCTAGCCCTCACCACTCTTACGTTTCAGAACCAATATTTAGTATCAAGTCTAAGACCGAAGGAAAGGGTGAAAAAAACCTCACATCTATGTACAAACGGGCTATAAATTGGAAATAATCAAAGGGGATGGATTAAAGGTGGGAGAGAATGGAAGCAGGAGATCAATTAGGAGGCTATTACAGTAATACAAATCAGAGATAAGAAGGCCCTGAACTAGGGTAGTGATCAAATAAATAGAGATTAGGGGATGAATATGAGAACTATTACCAAAGTAAAATGGATAAGACTTGGCCTCTGATTATATGGCGGTTCAGGGGAGCAGGCAGAGATTAATCGAAGGTGAGAAGGAAGAGACCAGGAGGAGTCTGAGGGTATACACTTCATTACTGGCAGGATGGTGGCACCCAGCAATAGAAACCTTAAAGAAAGAGGGATGTTTGGAGGAGAAGGGATAGAATTAGAGGAGGAGAATGGAAGGGAGGAGGAGAGAACAAATCTGTATTAGGCACCCGTTATGTGCCAGGCACTATGTTAAGCACTTCCCGAATGTTTTCTCATTTTAATCTCACAACAACATGAGGAGGATCATAGAATTAGGAGCAAAGAAGAATTAGGAATAAAGAGTTTCATTTCTGACACCAATCCATCAAAAAGAATTAAGTATGCACCATACGTGCCAGGAACTGTGCTAAGCACCGCCCAGTGGATCCGCCAGGTAGAAATATTTGTCCAGCAGGCGGTGGGTGATTTGGAACTAGAGATTAGGAGAAAGATCATGGCTTGCTAAATGAATCTGGCAGTCATCTGCTTAGAGACATTTTAACTCGTGGGAGCTGAGGAAACCACTGAGAAACATTGTAGGGAGAAAAGAAAAGAAGGTCCAGAATAGAGCCTCAAGGGATGGCCATGCTGAGTCTCTGGGACAAGATGGATGATCCAGCAAAGGGAACTGAGAAGGAGCAGTCAGGAAGGTAGAAGGAGATCCAGGAGAAAACAGAATCACAAAAACCAAGGGAGAAGATATGGGATAGAGGCGGAGATGCAGTCAGCAGTGCCAAAAGCAGCAGAGAAGTAAAAAAAAAAAGTAGGAATACTGAGAAGTGACCAAAAGATTGAGCAAGTAAGGGATTGGCATTGCATTTGGAGAGAGTAGCATCAGTAAAGAGATAGGGCTGGATGTCTGCAACAGCAGAATAGAGTCAGAGACCTCCGTGTTTGGAAAGGACTTCTGAAATCATCTTAGCCAAGCCTGACCTGGAGCACAAATCCTCTCTACAATATCTTGAGTGAATGGCCAACTGATTTCGGTTTGAAGACCTTCAGTGCTGGTTAACATAAGGTAGCCCATTCGACTGGAAAGTTGAGGAAATGTTTCAAGTGCTAGCCTTAGAGTCAGAACTCCAGAAGAGCTGAATGCAAATCCAGCCCCAAATACTTACTAGTTTTGTGACCTTGAACAAGTCACTTAATTTTTATCTGCCTCAGTTTCTTCCTTTGTAAAATGGAGATCATAATACCTATCTCCCAGAGTTGTATGGATAAAACAAATGCTACTTTTAAAACTTTTACAAACCTTAAGGTACTATATAAATGTTAGCTATTATTATTATTATTACTGATGCTATTAAAATGTCTAAATAGAACTTAAATCGCCTTTCTGCATCTTCTGCTTATTGCTTCCAATTCTGAATTCTGGAGCCAAGCTGAATAAGTTTAATCCTTTTCCCCGCTACACGATAGCTCTTCAAATATTTGGAGACAAAGATCATGCGTGTCTCGAGTTTTCTCTTATGTAGACTAAACATTTCCAGCTCATCAGGTACCAAAGGACTCGAAACTATCACAGTCCATGGTTGCATGGATTCAACTAGGCAAGGAGCCATTCATGTGTCCTGAAACACTCCAATTACAGCCAATGAAATCCCAGTTATCAGAGGTCAGCCAGTTACCGCAGTTAGACAGGAGCTTAGTCCAGGCACAGAAATCCAGGCTTTTAAAGCAGTTTCACACACTATATTCATGCCATGCAAAGACCAAGGGCTGCAGTAGAACTGGGCTAGGCAACCGCAAAAAGAACCTGGTCCAGGTTGCCCCTAGGGCAAGAGGGAACTGTAAGCAACATGATTGATTTAGAAAGGTTTTCTGGGGGAGTCAGCTTTCATGAGGCTTTTGATTGAGAAGAAAAGAAGAGTTTACAGCTCAGAGTAAAAACAATCTGAGTTCAAATCCTGCCTCAGATACTTAACAGTGTGTGGTCCTGGGCCAGTCATTTAACATCTCCATGCCTCATTTTCCTCATCTGTAAAAATGGAGAGTGAAGTAGCATCCATCTCACAGGGCTGTTGTGAAGATCAAATGAGATGATGCATGTAAAATGATTTGTAAACTTTAAGGCTCTGCATAAATGTTAGCTACCTTTGTTGTACAGGGAGGGAAATTTTAAGAAAGCAGTAACAGGAAGACTGGATTAAGGGTCTTTGGACAAGTTTACTTAAGAGCAGACAAGGCAAAGAAGCAAAAGACCAGAGTGGTTTTCAATGGCCCTGTGCTAGTTTGTGTTTGTGGAGAAACGTGACAAAGAAGCAACAGAAATAATTTTTACTTATATAATTATTTGAGTTTTAAAAAATGCTTTAGGTACATTGTTTCATTTGTTCTTGACAATTACCATCTGAGGTAGGTAGTGAAAGTATCATTACTCCCATTTTATAGAGGAGAAAATTGAGGTTTAGAGTTGAAATAATTTGCCCAAGGTTATAGCACCAAGAAATAGAAAGGTCAGAATTTGAACCCAAACCTTTGGCTCTAGTTGGTGTAGTGGATAGAGTGTTGGGCCTGGGGTCAGGAAGGCTCAAGTTCCTGAGTTCAAATGCAGTCTCAGTACACAGTACTTGCTGTGTACTCTGGGCAAGTCACTTTTCCCTTTTTGCCTCAGTTTCCTCATCTGTAAAATGAGCTGGAGAAGGAAATGGCAAACCACTCCAGTATCTTTGCCAAGAAAACCCCATAAAGAGTTGGACATGACTGAACAACACAACGACTTCTGGCTCTGAATTCAAGTCTCTTTCTGTTGTACCACATGGCTTTCTCAGAAATGCAAGAATTATCCATTTCTCCACATAAGAAACTGTGTTTTTAGCCTCACTTTTGCCTATTGAATCAAGGTCTTTCCCACTTGACAGCCCTTCCAATTCTTAGAAATAGCTATCATATGTCTCCTAACCCTTTTCTTCTCCAGGGCTAATCATAACAAGCTACATAGCATTAGTATTTATATTGTGCTTTATACATACCTTATTTAATCCTCACAATCACCTTACAAGTAGGTGCTATTAATGTCACCATTTTACTAAGGAAACTTTTTCCTGAGGAAACTAAGGCACAGAGGGGACAAATGACTTTCCCAGGGTCACAAAGCTGCTAAGTGTTTGCAGAAGGATTTGGACTCATTCTCCAAGTCCAAGGAACACTCTATCTACTCATTGTACCAGCCAGTCTCATCATCAACCTTAATCATCTTGAGTTTCTCCAACCGATTTTTATATAACTTGGTTTAGAATCCTCTCATCATCCAGGCTATCCTGCTCTGGACTCACTCCAATTTGTCAATGTCTTCCCTCAAGTGTGGTGCCCAGAATGGAATATAATCCTCCATTTGTGATCTGACCAAGCAGCACAGAGCAGACCTTTCCCCTCCCTATTCCTGGAGACTCTTTTGTTAATGCAACGCAGGATTACATCAGCTTTTAAAAGCTCATTTCAAGTTATTAACTTACGTTGAGCTTGTGGTCTATTAAAACTCTCAGATCTTTTTCATTTAAGGCTCCTCCCCATGACCCCTATTTTTGTGCTATTAGATTTTTTTTTAACTTAAGGACCTTTATTACTATTCAATTTCATCTGATGGATTGGCTCATAGTTGTGGAGACTTTGGGGGATCTTAATTATTTCTTCTAATTGATTCCCTGATCAATCAATCAAACACTTATTAATCATCTACTCTGTTCCAGGCTTTAAGCTAGGAGCCAGACAATAAAGACAAAGAATGAAATAATCTTTGCTCCCAAGGAATTTGTATCCCTCCCTTCCATCCTCTTACAAGATGATGAAGTAGGTAGAGTGTCAAATCTGGGTCAGGAAGATCTGACTTCAGACCTGCCTACAGACACTTCTTAGTTGTGTGACCTTGGGGAAATCATTTAACCTCTCTCTGACTCAGTTACTTCAACTGCAAAATGGGAACAATTCTAGCATTTATCCTCCAGGATTATTGGGATGATCAGCTGAGATGATTTTTGTAAGGCCTATTACAAACCTTAAAGCATCCCATAGATGTGGACTGCCACCTGACCATTTGATTTGCATGCCATTTATACCTATATTTATGCAGTTGATGAAAATGCCAAATAGGAGCGAGCTAAGGCAGAGCCCTTTGGTAACACCATCAGAGACCTCTCTCCAGAGCAGCTCAGGCAAAAGGAAGATCTTCCCAGTAGGTTTGATGGAAGAGTAAGAAGCTCTTCCTGGGGGTTTTTCAGGATAAGAAAGTCAGGTACTGGGCTTTCCTCAGCTTGCTTGGTTCCCAAGTCTCAGTCCCTGTTTCTATTATCTGCCTTCTATTCCTTAAAATAATATAGGGGGAAGCTGGCTGGCTGACTCAGTGGATTGAGAGCCAGGCCTAGAGACAGGAGGTCCTAGGTTCAAATCTGACCTCAGACACTTCCCAGCTGGGTGACCCTGGACAAGTCACTTAACCCCCATTGCCTAGAAGGAATACAAGGTGTTTTTTTTTAAGTCAATATAAAAACACTTGATTGATTTGAATATCCCTCCTCCTGGCAGCCTTCCCAACTGAATTAAAAACACTCTTATCTCTTCGCACTCTTGGCTTTCTCCAAACATTGCAGGGAGCCTTGTTAATGAGACTCTTTTGTTTTGGTTTAGAAGCCATAGGATCATAAGTTTAAAGACAGAAGGGATTGTAGATGTCATAAAATCCAATCCCTTCATTTCACAGATGAGTAAAGAGATCTCAAAGAGGTGATTGGATTCGCCTAAGGCCACATAGCTAGTAAGTGGCAGACCTGGGATTCAGATTCAAGCCATCCGATTCCACCACCAGCGCCCTTTCCGTTTTCCTACAGATCTGTGGGAGAGACTTTCCTCTCTTGTGTGGGCCAGCACTAACATTCTAATCACCTGTGGGAGGCGGGAAGCCTTCAGAAGGTAGAGACAGCATTTGCACAGTGGAAAAGACTAGAAAAGGTGATGGAGTCTGGAGACCTGTGACCCTCACTACCTGTGTGACAGCACCCTGGCCACTGAGGTGGATAGGATGCCAGACCTGGTGTCTAGAAGACCGTATGGTCTGGGCAGCTAAGTGGCACAGCGGATACAAGATTCATCTTCCTGAGTTCAAATCTGGCCTCAGACACTTGCTAGCTATGTGATTGTCCAAGTCACTAAACCCTGTTTGCCTCAGCTTCCTCATCTGTAAAATGAGTTGGAGAAGGAAACAGCCAACCACTTCAGTATCTTTGCCAAGAAAACCCCAAATTGGGATCACAAGGTGTCAGACACACAGGCATGACTATAAAGGCAACATGGACAAGGGCTCTTCCAATTCCAAATTCCTAAGTTAGAGAATATCTCTTCTCCCAGCTCCCTCCTCCTGTTGTTGGTGCCATTGTCTAGGAATTCATAATCTTTCCTGAACTCTGGATACTCAGATTCCCCGATTTAATCTCCATTCAGATTACCCCCAATCCCGTCAAAAATTGTCTTTTTCTTAGGGTCCTGAAATGATCTGATGACCTATAAAACAATATTAAGGAGTTAATGCCTAAATAATGTCTTATTCTGTTACCTCGCTCAAGAATATTATCCCAAGAGGATAAAGGAAGTTCTTATCCCCAAAAGAATGAATCTCTAATAGTAGAATTTCAAAAACCATACAATCATAGAATTTAAAGCTGGAAGCAATAAGTCATCCAATCTAATCCCTTTACTTTTCAGGGGACAGAACTGAGTCCCAGAGATAATAACTCACATTAATAGAATAACTCACATTTATATAGGACTTTCATTGTTACAAAGTCCTTTCTATAAAGCAACTCTGGGAGGTTGCTAATAAGAGTATTATCGACTCCATTTTATAAATGAGGAAACTAAGGTTCATAGAGGTTGAATGACTGGACCAAGGTCACACAGTTAATAAATGACAGAACCAAGATTCAAACCCAGGTCTTCTGATCTCAAACTATAGTTCTTTTTGCTATACTATATTAACCTTTCTATGGCAAGAAATAGAGATTTAGGTAGAGGAAACAACTTTCTGGAGTCTCTTGAGCAACTAGTTATTTCCCCAACCTACATTCAAGGCTGGCCCTAAAGGAAGGGACACATCTTTTTTCTTAGAAATGAATCAGTTCCCTGGAATAGGCAAAGATGTGATAATGAAGCATCTTTTTGGTGCAGTGAACTGAGACCAATGCCTGGGAGGGTCACAACTGCAGGAGCAGCTCTCAGCTTAAACAACTCCCCTGC
The DNA here is from genome assembly GCF_016433145.1 of Gracilinanus agilis. NCBI lineage: Eukaryota > Metazoa > Chordata > Mammalia > Didelphimorphia > Didelphidae > Gracilinanus > Gracilinanus agilis. The sequence goes on along the minus strand of NC_058133.1, from coordinate 104,820,932 downwards.
CTCCCTATTGGCAGATGTTTCTACTGCCTCCCAAATCTCCCCAGGACACGAGTACCGTTTTGGTGATCAAGAGAGCTGGCTATTTGTGATTGTGATTTATGCTTTCCCACATTTTCAGGTGGAACAAACATACCTGTAGAGATATTTCTCTTCTGTGACAGAATGCTGTTTTCTTCTGGTTTTTAGGGACAGCTAGTAGGTGAGAGATGGCCTCAGACTTAGGGGGACCTGACCTCAGACATTTACTAGCTGTGTGACCTTGGGCAAGTCACTTTGTCCCTATTTGCCTCAGTTTCTTCATCTGTAAAATGGAGATAATGATCACACCTATCTCACAAAGTTGTTGTGGGGAATCAAATAAGATAATATATGTACAGTTCTTTTCAAATTTTCAAGCACCTTATGCAAGTTGTTATTATTATTATTACTATCTGAGCCATGGCTGTCTTTTGATCTGTAGTACAGCTTCTGAGAGAAGCCATATATAAACAAACTCATCTGGAAGGAACCACAAGAAGCCATTTTAGCCACCTTTTTGCTCCCAGGCAAGACTTTGAACTTCTAGAGAAACAACCTTTCTTAGTTACGTGTGATGACTTCTCATGCCCTTCAGAATTGGGAAATCCCTCCAAATGTCTTACCTGCATCCTTCTTTCTGTTTTAGGCCACACTTTCTTTTATTTCCCCCTCCTTTTCAGGTAAAGCCTTTGAAGAGGTTTTCAAATAGAGGTAGTTCTTTTCCCAGGGGAATCAGAGAGAGGCCAGCAGCTCTGTGTAACCTCCTTGGGAGATGGACTTGCATCACTGTGTGAGGTTAGCTTTTCCAAGTAGTATGGTGGGGGGATTCCCAGGCTTGGAGGTATCCCTGAGATTCCCCATCACCCTGAATGCTTGACCTTGAGCTCTTGACCTCCCCGGTCCTGATCTCAGTCAATGGAATGATGGAGAGGACATTTAAGGCTGTCCTGGGGGATATTCCTTTAGAATAGCTACATCCCCTGATGCATTCACACATATGCACGTGACAGATCTAAGCCTATTCGTATATGTAAACTTTGACTAAATACAGGTATGCTCTTCCAATATCCTCACACTCATTCAGAAATCCTCGAGTCAGCTTTTTCCTCCCCTTCTAAGTCTCAGTAACTAGTGAGCTGCTGCTGTTCCTAGCAAGAGTGACTCCAGCCCAGCAGAAAGAGAGATCTAGGGGAGGGCCCATGGACTGCAGCACTGCGGTGGCCAAGCTTCTACCCAGCATTTGGGGATAAAAGAAGGAAGAGGGGAAGAGAAAGGGGAGAAAGAGACTCCATCTTCAAGAACGCTTTGACTCAGGAACTTTCCTGACCTTTCAGATGCTGGTGAGGAAGAGACCCCTCTAAAGATGGGCCTGGGAATAGGGAATCTCCCCAGCCACAGTGTTCTTCTGGAGAGGAGGGAGGAGGTGCATCTAGAATCAACTGCCAAACTCAGAGCATGAATCTGAGTATACAGCAGAGGAGGAGAGGACTGAGCTGCAGCAGAGAGGGGGGAATAAGAGAGAGACACAAGGAAGCAAGAGAAAGGAAAGCCACTGAAAAATAATGAGACAGAAGCCAGAGAGAGACACAGAAAGATAGAGAGGTTGAAGGAATGCAGCAGAGCAATAGAAAGAAAGGAAGGAAGGAAGAAGACAAAAAGAGAGAGAGAGAGAAGAAAATGAAGGAATACAGAGGAAAGGGAGGGAGAGAGATGCCAAGAATGGGAGAGATGGAGAAAGAGAAATTAACATCACTGAATAAATGGGAAAGTCTGAGATGGAGGATAGCCAAACCCAGGTAGAGATACTGAGCTGCTTTCCAGAATTTAACTCTATATTCTTTAATATACAATGTAATTTATATAAGAAGAAAAAGAAGTCTAAAATGCAGTGGAGAGTGAAATCACCATCCAGCCCCCTCTCTACTGAGTAGGATAGGGAACCTGGATAAGTCATGGAGCTCATATGGGGGTGGGGAGGGTGGTGGGAGATGCGGTGCAGAAGGGGATGGAACTGGATGACTAAGCAGGACCCACATTAAGGGACTTCAGGGAGGCAGGAGAAAGAAAACTGACCTGGAGGGAGAAAAGAACCCCACTTTTGGGCTGAAGCTGACCTTGTTGTGAGTCCAAGAAAAGACTATGGAAGGCTTTTTCCTCTGTAGTGCCTTGACAGCCAGAAACCAGCCCAATTGCTCTGGACACATGGTTTCAAGGGCACTAGGGGTTGGGGGGAGTTATCAGGTTCCCTATTCTGATATTGACATAAACCTAATTGGGCTCATTTCAAGCAGTTATTCAACTTTTCTTTTATATTTCTCTGAGAAATGATGGTTAACTTCCTTGGAAAATATGGGAAATGCAAACCTCCCTCATAAAATCACAAGATGAGAATTTAAGAGCTGCAGGGGATCTTTAGAGACCACTGAGTTCAATACTCTCATTTTAATGATGAAAAGCCAAAGAAATTAAGTGACTTGGTCAAGGTCACTCTCAAATGTTCAGGCTGGGATTCAGAGGTCTCAGCCCTGGTAGACATCTTCCCAGGATGACCTAATCCTATCCTCTGCCTATAGGAAGTTAACTCTTTAAACTTTTGCCTGAGTATTTGATGGATACTTCCCCATCCGTTTTTGCAGTTGCGAAAACCAAAGTCTGAGAAATGTCTGAAGATTAGGTAGTACAGATAGTATTGTCCTTACCTCATAGAAAAAGGTATTGAGGGTCAATGAGATCAAATAATTTGTTCAGGGTTACAGAGCTAGTTAGCAGCAGATTCAGGACTTTCTGCTGTTCTCCTGCTTGGGTGACCACTTCCTCTTTTGTCTTCTCCAAGCTGTCATTAAGATTTCCTCTGTGCCCTGGACCATTTGGGGGTAATGGTCAAGTTTTACATAAAGTCCCTGACCTTTTTCTGGTAACTAAGACACAGTGGAACTTGGAATCAGGACACTTAGCTTTAAATCTGGGCTCTTACTCATACTAGTAATTATGTATAGGCTGTTTAAATGGGCACATCAATGGGAAAGCCACTAGAGCTGGGTTCAGGAGACCTGTGTTTATGACTTCCTAGTTTTAGAGCCAGAAGGGTTCCTAGAAACCATCTAATCTAGTCCTGTCATTTTGCACATGAGGAACCAGAGAAAGTAGGTGATTTGCTTAAGATCACACAGGTAGCAAGTGTCTAAGGAGAAAGGATTCCAACCTAGGTCCTTTGGCTTCAAATCTCATATTCCTCCCATGGCATTATCCTGCCCTCTCTAGTTGTATAGTCTTGGAATTTAATTCCTCCATAAAATGGGGACAATAATATCTGCATTACCTACTTCACAGGGGTTGTGGTAAGGAAAGTGCTTCATAAACCTTAGAGTTTTAGAAATATGAGCTGTTAGTAAGAGTAACTTATAGTCTGCTTCTTCATTTTAGTTTCTTTTTTCTAGAGAACTTAGTCTCTTCCAATCCTATTTCTGTCTGTCTGTCTGTCTCTCTGTCTTTCTCTGCTTCTCTCTGTTGGTCTCTGCTTCCATTTCTCTTATTCCTTTTTTTCCTCGTTCTCATCCCCTCTAAAGACCCCTCATATCTCATGGAGTGAAACTACCCCCCCCCATGAAAATTCATTAATGCAGGGAACCCCCCTCCATTTGACCCATCTCCTGTTCCTCCAAGAAGTCTGTCCAATCCTTAAGCAAGAGATGAACATAAAACAAGTCTCTGGCAGGGGGGTGGGGGGAGGAAGGGAGTGTCGCAGGATGGCACTGAAGCAGAACGATACCTCTGCAAAACCGAAGAAGGGAGGGGAGTTTGCCGACCATTTGAGGTCCCAAAGTAGACTAGAGGTTTAGGGCTTCCTCCCCCCAGCAGTTCAACCTAAGCTGTCTAGTTTAACCCCTTTCCCCCCAGTAAACTCACCTTCTCTCCTCCCTTCCCACACTTCCCCCCTTAGCCCCCCTGGTCCCCAGCTGGCTCTTCATCAGGGCTGTCAGGGGGAAAAGAGGAGGGGCAGGGAGCTGGTTGGCCCAGCCCAGGGGATAGCCGAGAAGCGGGGCGTCGCATCTCGGTTTCCAGGGATTACCCTCGGAGGGGCAGGCGCGCTGTGTGCAGGAAGATGTGAGGAGCATCTCAATTGTCAAACAGGGGAAACAGGATCGGGTTTTTACTACTGCAGAGAGAGGAGAGAGGAGAGAGGAGAGAGAGAGAGAGAGAGAGAGAGAGAGAGAGAGAGAGAGAGAGAGAGAGAGAGAGAGAGAGAGAGAGAGAGAGAGAGAAAATCATACACGGAAAGGAAAAAAACAGGGACATCGAAGAAAGCATCAACCGCTCGGGACCTGCGGGACCAGGGCAGAGAGGCGCAGTGCCTCCGGAACCTCGGACAGCAGCCATCCCCTTCTCCCCTCATCCGGCACTGTGGTGCTGTTCTGGTAAGAGAGAGGGATCCCCGGGCAGCAGGCTGATGAGGAGACGGGGCGGGAACACAGAAGGGGACTCCCTGCCCGGAGCTAAATCGTGCCGCTCCCCCTCCCCGCCCCCCAATCTTTCCTCTGACACGCGGTAGATAGTAGATGAGCCCAGGGAGTGGGGCGCAGAGGGTTAAGTAAACTCCATGCATATTCAGGGCATTTCCAGTCAGAAACAAAGTGCAGGACAGAGCCAGTTTTACAGCAATCCATGCCCTCTCCCACCCCCATCTCCAACCTCAGAAACAAAAATCTACTTACCTGAGAATTGCCCAGATAATCCCAGTGAAAGTAACATGAATTAGCCTGGATAGTTCCTTTCTCTTGTGGTTAGCTCTGGAGGCTCGTGTGTGTGTGTGTGTGTGTGTGTGTGTGTGTGTGTGTGTGTGTGTGTAGCGGGGTGGGGATTTGAAAGAAGAGTGGGATAGGAAGGTATATCGGGGCGTTGCGCCCTCACCCCACCCCCCACACCTGAGAAGGAGAAGGAGGGCGGGTAGCAAAATAAGGAGGTGGAAGGGTGCGTCCAGGAGCCAAGAGACCAGGCTCTACCCCCCACAGGGGTCTCCAGGGCACCACCTATTCTAAGTGAGCTAGAAGCCTGGCTGGACACTCCAGGGAGAAGGACTGGGTGCCAAGAGGGAGATAGCTACGGATCATACTGCTTGTCTAGAGTATGCATTCCTTGTACACTGATAGTCTGATTTGGGGCTGCCCTCCACCCCCTCCTCTATTTCCCACCAGCGCTTGCCCAGGAGTCCAGCCACTGCGGCCGACAGTTCCCCTCCTCCACAGGCACGGAACTTTCCCAGACTAGAGCGAGTGCAGCTAGGAGATTAAAGGCTGCAAGAGCTCTAGGTACCACTGCCCACCCTACAAAAAGAATGGATGGGAATTTGACTGAATATTTAGAGCCCTGGGTCGGGGGTGGTGAGCGGCAGCTGGACTTGGATTTCGCCCATTATGCTGTGTGACCTTGGGTAAGACGTGTCACCTCTCTGAGCCTCAATATGATGTGAAGCTCATTCCAACTCTACCATGCTCAGAGGGTTTGTGGGGAAGGGAGTGGGCAGTGGAAATGGGCAATGAAGTCCTAAGCTTGAAAGCATTGTGAGTTCTGAACCCTTGAGAAGCCCAGAGATTTGGTTGTAGATCAATCCAAACTCAGCTAGGAAGAACCCCTTCATGATGTCTCTGCAGGAGATGCCTCTGTCTCCTTTTCCTGCTCACTTTCTCAGGATTAGGAGTGAGGAGACCTGGTTTCTCAGGATTAGGAATGAGGAGTCCTGGCTCTACTGTTTGCTATTTGACCTTGGACAAGTCCCTTTCTTAGTCTCCTTCCCTGTAACTCAACAGCAACCATTTATTAACTACCTGCTATGTATAGGTGAAGATAAGATGAAGGGATTGTGGTACATGATCTCTAAAGCCCCTTCTAACACTAATGCTAGGGGCTTAAGTCTCTGGGTACTATTGCTGCCATTTTGAATAAAAGAGATTGAAGTATTGGTGGGATAGGGACTAGAGAGAAAAGGCAGATTTGCTAGGGTCCCCTAGGAAGGTGCCCTAAAACTCACTGGTCTATAGGGCTACTCCCATACCTTTGGCTTAAAAGTGACAGTGACCCACAACTCCCAAGGAGAGGCATGATGGGGGATCCTATTAAGAAGCCAACTCTCCTGGGTGGTTTCTACAGTCCCTTGACCCTGCTCCAGCTCCTTCTTTCTGTCTTTCTTCTCTGTCTCTTAGTTTTTCCTTCCGCACTACAGGAAGGATGAGTTTATTCTTTAGTTTTTTTCTACCATCTGGGTCATTGAAGGGCAAGGGTTATCCCCAATAGGATTCCTGACAGCTTATTGTACAGAGAAGATGCTCAGCTTGAAACTCACTGTGACTTTCAGCTCTTTCTCTGTCTTCTTCATGGCATAGGTCTAGAGCATGAACTCTCTTAAGGTCCAAATATCCATGAAAAGTGGTTCCAAGAGAATGTTCATGTTTTCCCCATCAGTGACCTTCATCGGAACCTAAACTTTCCCAGTAATTAGGGCAAAAGAAGAGGAAGGATCAGCTCTATCCTTGTCCTGCTTGTAAACTCCCTCTCCTGATTTCATGGATCTATAGAAATCTCATTCCTCTGCAAGCTCTGCTCAATGGTTATACATCAAAGAACTTTGCCCAGGCTAGAAACTGGAACCAGAGGCACATAGCAATTTTTTGTCCCTTTGCTTTATACATTTATATAATGAGGGTTAAAATTATCTGTATTTGTATCTAATGCCCCTTACTATAGATTCCTCATATGAGAGAAAGAAGGGAATAAGCATTTATTATAAGCACTACTCTTTGGTAAGCACTGTGCTAAGTGCTTTAAAAATAGTCTATCATTTATCTTCATAACAACCCTTGGAGGTAGGTACTGTTATATTCATTTTACAGTTGAGGAAACTGAGGCAGACTAAGGTTAGGTAACTTACTCATGATCACACAGCTAGTAAGTGTCTGGGGTAGGACTTGAACTCAGGTCTTCCTGACTCTAGCTAGGTCCAGTGCTTTTGATCTATTGTGCCACCTAGCTGCATCTAGGGGAGGCACCATATCTTTTCTGAACTTTTTTTAGCCTAGCTCCTATGGACAGTGCTCTATTCGAAGTTGACATTTAAGAAATGTTTCTTGAATAAATGAATGAATCTGTTAGAATTTTGATGCTGGGTCAACCAGGGAATTGGGTTTTGCCCCGATAATGCATGAGGTAGTACCATCACTTCTCCCTCAATAAAGGTGATCAAACAAAGGGAGGATGACCAGTTGTCTGAAATTTTGTAGAGGGGATTCTTTCATAGGTATAGGTGAGACTAGGTGGCTACTGTCAATCCGTGCTGTCTCTGACATCCTATGACTCATGCAACAGAAAGAACATTAGACTTCAAGTAAGAAGATCTGTGTTTGAATTCAACCTCTACTACTTACTAACGATGTGTCCTTGAGCAAGTAATTTTACCTATAGACTTGTTTCCTCATATGAAAAATGAAAGAGGAAAATGGATGACCTTTAAGGCTCTATTGAGTTCTTTAAGAAATATTTTTAAGCCTTAGAATTGATACTAAATATCAGTTCCAAGGCAGAAGAACAGTAAGGGCTAGGCAATGGGGGTTAAGAGACTTGCCCCAGGGTCACACAGCTAGGACATGTCTGAGGCCAGATTTGAATGCAGGATTTCCTGTCTCCAGACCTGGTTCTCTATCCACTGAGTCACCTACTTGCTCCTTTTTTCAGTTATGATATCTAATCCTGTGCTTCTGAGTTGGAGTTTAGAGGCTAGAATGGTTTCTTATAATTATAAAAGAAATAGTAAAGGGAAGAGAAGGATGCTATAGTAGTAAGACCACTGTCCTAGGAGTTGGGAGACCTGGGTCCAGTTTATCTACTATTTCTTTGAGTGATCTTTGACAAGTTCCTTCTCTTCCCCGGGCCTCAGTTTCCTTACCTGTAAAATGAGGAGGGTGGATTATATGATTTCCAAGTTCCCTTATGATTTTAAGGTGGTTAGGGAGAAATAGAGAAGTAATAGGGTTTAAAATTCAAAGTGAGGCTAAACCATCTTCTTTCCTTTCCCATCTACCATGGAATAAGGATCTCACAAGAGAGCTGCTGCCCTGAGATTGGATATGAAGTTTTGGGATTCCAGAGAGATATAATTCAAGGTCACAAATCAAGGTGAAGGTTAGAAGTGTAAATGGGACCCCCAAACCCCAGGCACTTTAGTCCTCAGCTGCCCCTGGCAGATCATCCCAGCAGGCAACACTCCCAGCTCTCTCTCTAACATCAATGCTTGGTTGTCAAGGTCTAGAGAAAATCTGATATAGTGGAAAGTATCCTGGGAATGAGGCTTCCAGCCAACCAGCTGGCTTTCACTACCCAGCTGTGACCTTGGAGAAGTCAATTCTTTCTGAACCTCAGTCTCTACCTCTTTAAAATGAGAAGTTTAGACTAGATCTCTCCCAGGTCCCAACAATTCTAAAGCATTTTGGGGAAAATTGCCAGCTGATATTTCAACAAAATTTGAGGGTTCAACCTGACAGCCTCTTCAGGGCACCTCTAGGTAATGTTGAAGAGTCTAGGCTGGCACAGAGAATGGGCAATGACAAGTCTTTGCCAAACAAACATCCTCTTGAGACCAGAGCCCAACTTGGTTCAATCTTAGCCACATAGAGCAAGAAAACTTCACTCCATTTAATATCATTGAAGCTCAGTGGAGTAGCTCAGCTAGGTAGCTCAATGGCCTGGAGAAGGGAAGTCCTAGACTCAAATCTGACCTCCAACACTTCCTCTCTGTGTGACCCTGGGCAAGACCCTTAGCCCCAATTGCCTAGCTATGACTGCTCTTCCTTGGAATCTATACTTAGTATCTATCCTAACATAGAAGATAAGTGTTTTATAAAAAGCTCAATGAAAGCTATGCAATTAGTCATAAAGTCATGGGATTTAGGCAAGAAGGGACTTAGAGATCAATCTATTCCAACTTCCACTCTCTATAGAAAATGAAACTTTTTAATAAAACCTAATTGTATAGATGAAGATCCTGAGGTTCAGAGAGGTGGCAGGTCTCTACCAAGGTCATAGAGCTCATTTCAAGCAGTCAATAAGCAATTATTAAGCACCTACTATGTGCTGGGCCCTGTACTAAGCTCTAGGCAAAATACAATCCCTGCCCTCAAGGAGCTCACAATCTAAGGAGGTAGACAACAAATAAACAAATATGTATAAACAAGAGATGTCTTGGATAAATAGGGGATTAATAACAAAGGGAAAGCACTGGAGTTAAGGATTGGCCCAGACTTCCTGTAGAAGGTGGGATTCTAGTTGAGATTGGAAGACCAGTGAAACCAGCAGGTGGAGATGAAGAGATAGAGCATTCCAGGCATGAGACACAGTCACAGAAAATTTTCTGGGAGCTGAGAGATGGAGTGTCTTGGTTCTACCTTGGGCAGAATAGCTAGGAGGCAAAAGTGTAAGAAGGCTGGAGGAGGTTGGTAGGTGGTGAAGGGTTTTGAATGTAAACAAAACCTCTGCAAGAGCTCAGGCCTTCTGGCACCTCCTCTAGTGCTCTTTCCATGCTGCCATGGGGTCTTGCTTGAATCATGCATCCTCATGAAGCTACCAGATTTAATGAGAAAATCTGGATGCACTTGACGAATAGTCTTAAAAACCAACCCAAAGTGAATACATCTAATTCAGAGGCTTCACAGGATTCAGGTTCTCCATGCATGTTCTTTTATTCTCCCATCTTAACCAGGAACCTTCCTGGGCTATTGGCTTGACAGCTTGGATGGTCCCTTGAGAGGAAGTAGACAATAGACAGGCACATTGGTTTCTGTTCCATTGGCATCAGGGAGTGAAGGAAAATCAATATTTGCCTAGAGTGAAAGGATGGGAAATAAATTTGAGTTTGGGGCTTAGGGAAAGAGCTGAGTGTGAAAAGGACGCAGGATGGCAGCGTGTGCCTTGTTTGACTTCTAAAGGAGACCTACTCACTGCTGCATTAAGTAACCCTTTGTATCTCAGAGAGCACCAAAACCAATTTTGCCTGCTATTCTTCCCAGGGCCTCAAATCCCCAATAAATTTCCATGTATTGTTTGAGGCTGACGTCTCTCTGGCTTCCATCTCCTGGGAGAGATGGGTCTTTAGATGCATTTGTAAAATCCTGGGAGCAGATGGCCCATTGAGAGAGGCAGCATGGGACAGAGGGCATGAGCTCTAAGAAAAGGCTGCTTCCTTATCTGGGCCCCAGAGTGGAGGGAGAGATGTGGAAAGAGGCCTTAGAGGGCCAGGAGTATTTGTGAATAATTCTCACTGCCTTTGTTTACTTATCTGTTCATTTTTCTTCTGTGCCTCTTGCCTCCTCTGTTGTTCCCTGAATCGAAGACTGTGGGAGGAGGGGCTGGGAGCCCTTCTTTGGATGAATCAAAATCTTGAACCCATGGCTGCAACCTTGATTTGGCAGCTGCTGCCTTGCCAGGTTTTATGTGTAATGCATTTGCTCTTAGAATTGAGCTTTATCAAGTTAGTGAGTGGTTATTTGGGGAGCCCTGGACTAAAGGTGCTTCACTTTCTTTGTGTCCTAGACTCCTGTAGCAGTCTGGTGAAGCCTATGAACTCCTTCTCCGAATGGTGTTTTTCAGTGCATAAAGTAATACACGGCAGATTACAAATGCAAGTAATGATATGGAAATACAATCGTCAACATATTTTCAAAAAGCAAGCTCGCCGACCTCAGGTTGAGAACTCCTGGCTCTAAAGAAAGGTAGAGATGCCCTGCTAGAAGAAAAATGAGATTTTGTTGCAGCAGGAAGGGTTTAGGATACATTGCAAAGAAAAACAAATGTCGACTTTCAGAATTGGTCATGTTTAGAACCTGAAGTAGCCATCCTTCTAGGCGAGAACATATGGGGTTCTTTAGTGCCCTGGATTCATTAATATCCTCTCAGTAAGCCAGGTTAGTAGCCCGTCATGGAAGGATGAGCAGAGATAACTTCCCAGAGGTCACCCTTGCAACAACAGGATTCAGATTTGATCCCAAGGTCAACAGTATAGGCCATCTCTCTGCTGCTGGCTCGGGAGGCCAATGAGAATGACCTGTCCAGACCCTCTCTTTGGCAGGCTGAGGAAGACTCAGTCAAGTGGGGATCATCTGACCGGGGTGGGGGTGGGGAGAGAAGGATGGGCCCTTCCAGCTGGCTTCTGACCAACCAACCCTCCTGGCCAGAGAGAGAGACTGCCACTACCGGCCCAAATGACTCTGGCAGGAAAGTCTCTCTCCAAAGCTGTAGGTCACAGCAGGGCCAGGCTGATCTCCACTGGCTTAGTAGCTCAGTCCATCTTTCTTTCCAATTTCTTGGCACAGGTTTTCTACTTAAGGGCAGCAAGCTGGTTCAGGACAGATTGCGAACTGTCCACCTCTTCTCCACTCCCTCTAACCCCCCCCAAACACACTGCTGCAGGGCTTGGGTTATGTACCTACTCCCACACTTGATCTTAAGCAAAACCCATAAGCTCTTTTGGCTTCCAAAGAACATGGCCCATGGAAGTAAATAGACTCCTCCCTTGCATGTTAGCTTTAGAAAGGCTGGATCTTTCCAGTGGCTCTTAATCTTTTTTTGTGTCATAGACCTTTTTGGGAGGTCTGATGAAGCGAATAGATTCCTTCTGGGAATGTTTGTCAATGCATGAAATAAAATACGTAAAAATGCAAAGGAAATAAAAGGTAGTGAAATAGTTATCAAAATATATATTTTTGAAAACCAATTTCATGGCCCCAGGTTAAAAACCAACAATCTAGGGGGCAGCTAGATAGTTCAGTGGATTGAGAGCCAGGCCCAGAGATGGGAGGTCCTGGGTTCAAATTTGACTTCAGACACTTCCCAACTGTGTGACCCTAGACAAGTCACTTAACCCCTATTGCCTAGCCTTTACTACTCTTCTGTATTGGAATCAATACACAGTATTAAAGGTATGGAAGATAAGAGTTAAAAAAAGGCCCAATGATCTAGTCCGACCTCATTTATAGATAAGGAAACTCAAACTCAGAGAGGGAGGAATTTACCCAGGATCACACTAGGAGCTAGTGAGTAAGCAAAGATTCAGACCCAGGATGCCTACCTACCAGCTCAGTCTTTATTCTACTTTGCCAGCAAAGATGAAGCATCTGGGATGATTGAACCTCACATATAATAGATGCTCAGTGAGTAGGGATTGGCTAGTACTGACTCTGACTGGCTTTGTAGCCTTGGGCAAATGATTTCATTGACATGGTTTCCTAACCTATAAAAAGAAGGCATTGGACCAGATCTGGGGTTTGTAAGCTGGGATTTGTGAATTTTTTTGAATATTTTCATAACTATTTTAATATATTTGGCTTCCTTTGTCATCCCTTGTGTTTTATTTATGCATTTAAAAACATTATTTTGAGAAGAGGTCCATAAGCTTTAGACTGTCAAAGGTATCTGTACTACAAAAAAAGGTTAAGATCTCATGGATTGTACAATCCCTTCTAGCTTTGGTCCTAGGAAATATTATGATGTTATATGAATTAGAGAGACAGACAGAGAGAAAGAGAGAGAGAGAGAGAGAGAGAGAGAGAGAGAGAGAGAGAGAGAGAAGGGTCTGAGAGAGCTTAGCTAGGCTAAGGACTCTAATGAACACCATGTGGTTTTATTGGGGTTTCTATAAAGAGGGCACCTAGGCTCTAGGCCCCAAGATCAGTCACTACCTCCTCATATGACTTTGGTCATGTCTACCCTTCCACTGATGTTTACTAGCTATGTAACTTTAGATGAGTCACTTAATTTCCCTGGGTTTCAGTTTCTTCATCTATAAAATGAGGAGATTGTACTAGATGGCTTCTGAAATCTCATGTAGTTTTAGATCTAAGGTCCTTTATATTAGGACCTCAGTTGTAATCATCTAAAAAGTGGGAAGAAAGAAGCCTGGCTTACTGGAGCTGGTTTGAGAATCAAATGAGGTAGGGATAGCTTTGAAAAGGAAAAGGCAGGCTTTGCTTCTCACACAAGTCTCTGTTATTGAATCCTTTATAATAAATTAAAAGCCTGCAATTTTGTTGTGTTTCTCTTATGATATTCACATGAAATAGGTGGTACCAGTATTATTATCCCACTTTTACATATGATAGACTAAGACTCAGAAAGACAAAACAACCTGTCCTAAATCATACCATCAATAAATCGCAGAGCTCAAATCTGAATCTGATTCTTCTGCCTCCAAGATCACTGCTTCTTTTTCTATCATAGTAAACTGCTTTTTCTATAATGCCCATTGAGGTATTATATAAAGCCCATTTTCCTGGTACTAATTTGGAGATTCAAAGATTTTTCTGGCAAATGAAAATTTAATTGGGATTCATATCTTGATTTTGCCACTAACTCCCTTTATGGCTTCGAGTTAGATTCTGACCTTCACTTTGTCCTTAGTCCTCAGAAAAATCACTTGAGGGGGCAGTTAGGTGGCTCAGTGGATTGAGAGCCAAGCTTAGAGACAAGAGGTCCTAGATTCAAATCTGACTTCAGACACTTCCCAGTTGTGTGGCCCTGGGCAAATCACTTAACCTCCATTACCTGGCCTTACTATTATCCTGCCTTGAAATCAATACATGGTATTGATTCTAAGACACAAGGTAAGAGTTTTAAAAAATAAATAAAGATCATTTGATGGTTTGACTACTTTATGGTCCTGGTCTTCTTGCCATTCCCCCCATATGATATTCCATCTCTTTTCTCCATGCCTTTTTTTGTTGGCTGTCCTCTAGTGCTTAGGATGTAATCTTTCCTCATCTCTTCCTCTTAGACTAGTATCTATTTTCCTTCAAAGCTAAGCTTAAGCCCTATCTTCTATATGCATCCTTCCTTGATTCCTACAGCTGCCATGGCCTCTCTCCAAATTATTTTGTATTTATTTCATATATATTTTGTATAGACTTTTATATGTACATATTGTCACCTCCAATAGGATAAAGCTCCCTGAAGCAGGCACTTTTGTATGGTTGTTCTGTATCCTCTATGCCAGCCACATAGTGGATGCTAAAAAATGTTTGTTAAATTATTAGGATTGAGATAACTCTATTCTCCAGGGTAGGTTCTCAGCTATGGGCAGAAGGACTGACTCTGGAAGGAAATTCATCTTTAGAATCAGCGTGACTAAACAACCAAGAGAAGGTTAGAGTGTCTCCTTTATTGGACAAAATAGGAGACTGGAATTCTGGAGACCTAAGTTCAAGCTGAATTTGTAACTTTGACCTTGGGTCTTGTTCTCTAACTAGTCTATCTCCATTGAAGGAATTTGAAAGAAGAGAGTCCTACTTGTCCATTTGGGGAGGGGGTGAGGTTGCTCTAACAATCATTTATTAAGGACTTCCTGTGTGCATGCCAGGCACTGTGCTAAGCAATGAAAATACAAATACAAGCAGAAAGAAACTATCCAGGCTACCCCTGCCCTCAAGGAGCTTATATTCTAATGGAGAAAGAGAACACATAAATACTCATAGAAACCTTTCTTCTATTGTCTGCTGCCCTACCGGAAATGTTTTAGCAGGCATTCTGAGGATGTTTTCAACCTGTGAAATCAGAGTCCATACTTACACAGAGATGTCTCCTTATTTTTCTATCCCCACCTCCTTTCCTTATCATCTCTCCCTTTACTAGTCTTTAGGTCTGGTAATTCAGTGAAGAAGAAAGCTTTCTGGGTTTGGAGTCAGAAAACTTGGGTTCAAGTTCTGACTCTATTGCTTACTCTCTGTGTAACTTTGGCCAAGCCACTTAATCTCTTTAGGTCTCAGTTTTCTCATCTATAAAATTAGGGGGTTGTACTTGGTCCCTTTCAAATCTAAATCTATGATAATAAAAATAATAGCTCATATATATATATATGTATATATATATATATATCACTCTAAAGTTTGGAGAGTGTTTTCCATAGTTATCTCATGCAACCCTCACAACAACCTTGGAAAGGGCTATTATCCCCATTTGGCAGATGAGAAAGCTGTGGCTGGGAGAAATTAAGTGACTTGCCCAGGGCTACAGAGCTAGTAGGTCTCTGAGATAGGATTCAAATTCAGGACTTTTTCAGCACTCTATCCTCTATGATACTTAGCTGTTCCTTTTCCTCTTTTGATTGTCTCTTATTTTTCTTTTTTTTCTTCATCTATCCCCATTCCCTTCTTCCTCTACTTTTCTTTTCTCTTCTCCATGCCCTATTCTTCTTCCATTCTGCTCATTTTCTCTTCCTTGTCTTTCCCTTCTTTTCTGCTTTTTCATTCATTTTCTTCTTTTTTCTCTCTTCATTTTCCTCTTGATGTCTCACCTACCTTGGTTAGAATTTATTAAAAAGGTGCTGGATAGGGGCAGTTAGGTGGCCAGTGGAGATGGGATCTCCTGGGTTCAAGTGTGACCGC
This sequence comes from Gracilinanus agilis, assembly GCF_016433145.1. NCBI lineage: Eukaryota > Metazoa > Chordata > Mammalia > Didelphimorphia > Didelphidae > Gracilinanus > Gracilinanus agilis. The sequence continues at coordinate 104,805,501 of NC_058133.1, read as the reverse complement.
AGTTGCTTCCTACCTGTGTGACCCTGAGCAAGTCACTCAACCCTCATTACCTAGCCCTTACCACTCTTCTGCCTTGGAACCAATACTTGGTATTGATTCTAAAATGGAAAGGATTATTTTTAAGGGTGCTGAGTGGTTGATAAACAAACAAACAAAAAAGCCTCAGGTCAGAGGATGTGGGATGGCCAGGGGTTGTAATCACCTTCCTGGCTATGTTATCATCAGAGTCTACTCTGCCAACTGGCTGGGACTATTCCAGCTTCTTAACAAGAGCCAACAGCACTGATTGCAGTGCTGTAAATGCACGATCCTCAAAGCCAACAATCTGCAGGATGCCGGAGCCTGCAAGATCACCTGGGGAAAGTGGAAGAAGGGAGAGGATGGAGAGAAAGGGAGGATTATAGTAAAAATCCCAGAGCTTAGACTCAAGGCCACTCTTTGGCTTTCTTGACCCACCAGCATTTTTTTTATCTAGAGATCTCAAAAGTATCCTAAGTGCTGGTTTAACAAGAAGCTCAGAGAGAAGTTCACTTGGTGAAGACCATCCAGACATTCTATTTTTGCATATCAACCAGTGACCTCTACATTTCCTTTCTCTATTCAAACTTCTTAAAGAGACTATTGAGGTAGAGCAGCTGGGTGGCTCAGTGGATGGAGAGCCAGGCCTATAGATGGGAGGTCCTGGCTTCAAATCTGGCTTCAGACACTTCCCAGCTGTGTGACCCTGGGCAAGTCACTTCGTCTCCATTGCCTAGCCCTTACTGCCCTTATGCCTTAGAACCAATACACAGGATTGATTCTAAGATGGAAGGTTGGGATTTTAAAAAAAGAAAAAGAGACTATGAGGGATAGCTGGGTAGTACAGTGGATAGAGCACCAGGCCTGGATTCAGGAGGACTTAGGTTCAAATTTGGCCTGAGATACTTTTTAGCTGTATGACCCTAGGCAAATCATTTAACCTCAGTTGGCTGTCCCTCACCACTCTTCTGTCTCAAAATTGATAAGGCAGAAGGTAAGAGTGTTTTTTAAATTTTCAAATTTCAAATTTAAATTAAAAAAATTTTTTTAAATTAGAGCATATTGGCTATTGGGCAGAATACTAGATTGGGATACTGGAGACCCAAGTTCTAGCTGAATTTCTAATTTTGACCCTTGGGTCTTGTTTTTCTAAGTAGTTTATCTCGAAGGAATAGAATTTCTTTTGAGAGAAGAGATTTCTATTTGCCCATTCCGGGTTGAGTGGGGAAAGGGAGTGGATTTGCTCTAACATCATTTATTAAGGACTTACTTTGTGCCAGCCATGGCGCTAAGCAGTGACAATACAAATACAAGCAGAAAGAAACACTATCCTTACTTTCAAGGAGCTTACATTCGAATGGAGAAAGAGAACACAGAAAAAGAAGTTGAAAGGGGGCAAAGATAGAGAAAGTACCTGTAGGAGCAACAGGGAAGAAAGCCTAGAAAGTCAGGAATGAAGAAAGCTTGGAGAGAACAAAGACATGGCTGGCCCAGCAACAGAAACAGGAAAATATGACTCAGAGCCCTGCCAGGTACTCAGATAGGAAACCTAATGGCTCTGTCACTAATCTATTGTGTGACTTTGAGAAAGGCACTCAAGCTATATAGAACTCAGTTTCCTCATCTGTAAAAGGGAGATAATGATACCTATCCTGTTTATTTGTTAGGTAAACTTTGCCATTGTCCAGTCATATTAAACATTTTATGACCCTTTTTGGGGTTTTCTTGGCAGAGATGGTGGAGTGGTTTGCCATTTCTTTCTCCAGTTCTTTTTACCAAATAGGAAAGTGAGGCAAATGGGGCTAAATGACTTGTCCAGGGCCACACAATTAGTGTCTGAGGTCATTTTTGAACTCAGGTCTTCAGACTCCAAGGTCAACACTTTATCCACTGCACCATCTCGCTAGCCTAGGTAAACTTACTAGCAGCTGAAGCTTTCCCAAAGTGGAGGGAGCCCCTTGGGAAAGTAGTGGATTCTTCCTCAATGGAGATTGGATGGCCTCTTCTGGACATCATAGCGGAGACTCTCATTCAGGCACAAGTAGCCACTGAGGCCCCTTCCAACTCTACAATTCTGTAGCTTTTCATGAAATTGTGAAGATCCAAGAAGATAATATGTATGAAACACCACAATGTAACATGAGAGGCAGAGTGACAGGGGATACAATGTTAGAACTGGAGTCAGAAAGACCCAGTTTGAATCCTGCTTCAGACACTTCCTTGCAAGTTTCTTAACCTTAGTTAGGTTGGGCTTTAGTTTGTAAAATAAGGAGATTGGACTCAATGGCTTCTGAAGTCTAAATCTATGATCCTATTAGCTTGTGAGGAGCTGTGTTCAAATATAGCTCTGACATTTTCTTTTTCTTTCTTTCTTTTTTTTTTAAACTCTCACCTTCCATCAATACTGTGTATTGGTTCCAGTAAAGGCTAGGCAATGGGAGGTAAGTGACTTGCCCACCGTCATACAGCTTAGGAAGTGTCTGAGGCCAGATTTGAAGCCAGGACCTCCCATCTATAGGCCTGGCTCTCCATCCACTGAGCCACCCAGGTGCCCCTAGCTCTGACATTTTCTAGTTCCATGTCTATGGGCAAGTCACTTAAGTTCTATGCCTCAGACAACCCTCCAACTATAAGTTATATAGATGAGTCACAATCTGCATTAATGGAGAGAGTCCCAGTCATATGAAAATCAGGTCCTTGACACACTGATATAATATAACTCATAAAGAACTATGGAAACACGAGTTTCTATGTTGTTTTTTTAAATCCTTTCTTGTGATCTCATTGGTGTTGGCAATTCATTCAGGAAATTACTTTCAAGAATGCTGAAGAACAATTGTTTTATTTACAATCTTAGAAAGTAGCCTGGAATCCTGAGTGGTTAAGTATCTTCACCAGTCACAGAAATAGTTTGTGTCAGCGGCAGTATTTGAACTCATTTCTTTCTGACTCCAAGCCTGGCTCCCCTGTCCATTACGTCTCGTTGGCTTTCTAATTTGCTGGTATCATAATGAGAGTCCCTTCTGAACTTGGTGCTTTATGATTCTCTGACAAGCGAAATAAAGAGTCACCAGGATGACTGAGTTAAATGGTCTTTCTAAGACTCTGCAATATTTTAGTCATAGGGGCAGGGAGGTACCACAGTGGATAGAGCACCAGCCTTGGAGATGGGAAGACCTGGGGTCAAATCTGCCCTCAGACACTTATTAACTCTGTGACCCTGGGTGAGTCACTTAACCCTAACTGCCTAGCCCTTGATGCTCTTCTGTCTTAGAACTGATACTGAGACAGAAGGTAAAATTTAATTTAAAAAAAAAAAGGAATGTTTCAGTCCTCCTTAGCAGGAGTCATAGCTCTAATCAAAGTTAAGAAATGGTTTGGAAAGCCAAGGAGTTATTGCTTTAGGTTGGGCTATCTTAACCAGATACAAATGATGAGTGGCTTGTTTGAAGGAGATTTGGGTGGTGGTGTATTTTTAAACCACTAGAGTAAAAGAATGATGTTGATGGTGGCAGTGGTGATGATGGTGATGATAATGGTCATGGTCATGATGGTAATAATTGTGATAATGAGGATTATAATAGTGATGATGTTGATGTTAGTGGTGTAGGGATTAAAAATTAATGATTTGACTAAAATATATGAAAATTACAAATAATAATGTGGTCGCCGATTCAAAGTATTATTGCTCAAAGTCAAAATGACCTTTAATAGCTTTTATTTACAAAAGAGGTGGAAAGAGTGAAGGTAGAAAAATAAAAAAGAGTAGAGAAGACATCAGCCTACCTAACTAAATATTGCTCTGGTGCTCAATTCAGCCAGAACTTGTTAACCTTCAACAGGAATTAAACTTTCTCCAGAAGACAGGAAAGGAAAGCTCGTTATTCACTCACCCAAGTTCTCTCCAAGAGGCAGGTCAAGACAATGACTCAAGCTGAAGGTGACTCCTGAGGCCAACTTTCTTCCTTAAGTTGACTTTCTTCTTGAAGTTGACTTTCTTCTTGAAGTTGAGTTCCCAGCCCCATAAATTCAGGGTCTTTTATAGTGGCTTCTTGTCCCTTCCCCTCTTCACAGGGGCCCATCACAGCTTCCAAACTGCTTAGCACTGCCCAGGGGGGCAGTGTCTGTGGGATCCACTTTTCACCTTCCGGATGTGTGAATTTTCATTAAAAGGGTTCACAGATTCCTGGCTCTTTGAGTTTCTGAGGGTGTGAATTCACTAAGTGGTTTGTGAGTTCCTCCACTTAGTTCAAGCTTATGTTGATTCAATCAAAAGGTAGACAAAGGAGAGTTAATCCTGTCTTCACAATCTAGTGAGGTACTAAGTAGAGGTACTTAAGTTGTTGTTAACCAAAGTGTTACCTCCAACTAGGCAAAGAGAATAAAGGATTCCCCTTTTATAAGTGTAAACAGAATAGACAAAGAGAACCAAGAATTTCCTTTCACACTGGTAAAGATGAAGATAGTGCCAACTTTTTTATTAGCCTAGCCCTCTGAGGTTCCCAAAGTAATTGATATATATTTAAAAAACCCCTTATCTTCTGTTTTAGAATCAATACTAAGTATCAGTTCTAGGTTAGAAGAGCAATAAGGGCTAGGCAATTGGGATTAAGTGACTTGTCCAGGGTAAAACAGCTAGGAAGTATCTCAGGCCAGATTTAAATCTCATCTCCAAACCTGGCTCTCTATCCACTGAGCAACATGGATGCCCCACTCGGTTTCTTCTGGTCTCATTCCATGAGTACTGTATGAGATGGAAGCAGAATGTTGAAGATCAATTCATAGTGTTATGGTAGCCCTAGGACAAAGGTCCTTTTCACCTTTATGGTGCTGAGGATCCTTCCACCCAGTCAACTTCAGGCACCACAAAACTCTAGGAATAGAAGAAACCTCCAGAGGTCATATGGTCTAGTCCCCTATGTGACAAAAGGGGCCATCTTTAATGAAATTTAAGAATTATTCTTGTGTATGGAGGCTAAGGAGTTTTCAGTGGAATGTGATTATTCTTTTTATCTCCTTCCACCTCAAGAGAGGCATGGGAGCTACCTTCAATTCTTTGAAGTGCTGCTATGTGGAAGAATGGTTAGATTTGTTCTAAAAGGCACATAGTAAGTGCTTAATAAATGCTTGATTCATTGTGGATACACAAGGAGGCAACTGGAGTCTTCACGAAAGTAAAAAATTCCTAAAATTAGAATTGCTCTAAATTATAATGGGCAGACTCAGGAGATCCCAGGGGCCTCCTCAATAGTGACCTTCAAATAAAAATGACTTGCAGTTATAGGAGTTCCTGTTTGGGTATTGAATGGACAGAATGGCCTCTGAATTTCTTACAATTTTTGAATTTTCAACTCAGCAATTCCATGACTCGGTGATCTAGTGAAAAAGAGATTAAGAGGGATGCTGTTGGAACATCAACAAATCACTAGGATTCAAGAGATTCTGATTGGCTGGTAGGGATTTGGGGATTTTAAACCAACAGATGAGTTTGGCTTAGAATATCCATGTGGATGAATCCCAAATCTGTAGGTGCAGTTCAAAGTCAATTACTGCTATCTGTTTTTCAGAGTCAGACTGGGAGGCACAGGTACCCAGCCTAAAGAATATCTTGGAGGCCAAACAAGGCCTGGAGAATCAAAAGAGATTCGATTAGCTAGGAAGTGGAGGCACTGCCGGTCTAGGACTGGGTAATTCTCTTTAATAGCCAATTCTAATAGCCTTATCTTGGTGTATTTTCCCCTCAGATTGACATTCTCTTTTCCCTAGTCAAACAAACATCCTTGTTTAAGTCCAAAATAGCTTGAATATGGTTGGGAAAGGAGGGATTTAGGTGCCAGGATACAGGAGCAGAGGAAGAAGGAAGAGGAAAAGTAATTAAGGATTGGGGGTGACAGATCTCTAGATCTGATGGGACAAGTAGTCTTAGGGACCAGGAGGGTTATGGGAACTCAGTCAAGAGTTAGAGCTCAGTGCAAGTTTAGAAAACAGTAAAGAAGAAAGTTCTGGGGCCAAGGGCAAGGCCTCTAAGATCATTTCCAAAGATCCTTAGGGTAATGGAGAAAATTATCTGGACTTAAGACACAGGACCGGGTCTGCCTTGCCACTTTCCAAGCTGGTCTGCATCTAAATACCAATCACATTTTCTAAAAAGCTCCAAGGATGGCACATTTCACAGCAGCCCCTGGGCAAGTCTTCTCATCTAGCTGGGCCTTCCATTCTAAGGCCCATGGTTGAGAAGTTCATCCTTCTATCTAACCCAACACCCTCTTGGTGAAGTTTGAAACTCTCAAACTAAAAAGTCCTCACTTCATCTCTATTACAGACAGTTCAGACTTTCGGGAAGAGAGAGGGTTTGACTCTTCTTGGTGTAGGAAAGAAATCCTCTCTCTGTAAAGAAATAAGGTTCATCCATGGAACTAAGCCCTGGGAGGAGAGATGGGGTCTTCATTAAAGGGGTAGATGTCAGGGAGTTGAAGGGATCTGTCTTAGTTCTGGGTTCCTGCTGGAGTCGGGAGGACCCTTGGCTCTGCTGGAAACCGATGAGAAGAGAAGCGATGAAAGGAGAGCCTGAGGTGCTGGGAAGTCAAATGATCCAAGATGCAGCCGCAGCTTGTTTTCCATGACCTTGGCCTCCTTTAAGCAGACGGCCTCTTAGTGATTAATTCAGGCCTTTTGTTCTTTCCTGGGAAGGTATCCACTGAGGAAACACAGAGCTGGAGACATCAAAGCACTGAGAATTTATCTACTGTCCCTAGGCAGCGTTTCTTTGCTGCTCTTTGGAGGCAGCCTGGGCAGGGAGGAGAGCGGGCTCCTTCCTACCTGTGGCACTGGTTTCTGTTAGATCCAGAGCTGAGGGAGAGAAGGATGTGACCTCACCAGTGTCCAATTCTGGGCCCAAGAGAGACTTCACCTAACCTCCTCACCTGTGCCCTAATGTTTGAGATTCTGATTAACAGTGAATAAATTCTCTCACCCTACTGTCAGAAATGATTGGCACTTGATTTTCCCTTATTGTCACTGGTGGTAACAGTGAGTGGTTGAGTGTGACTTCCTCATCTGAAAAATGGGAATATTTGTACCACAGGGTTGGTCTATGGAAAGAACCTTAGAAGCTTAAAAGAGTTATACAAATATGAATGATTGCTATCATTGTTATTTCCCAGATGAGAGTTTCTGTTTCCTCATCTGAAAGAGGAGATGGCTGGACTAGATTCAGGGTGTTAGCTTTTTTTTGTGTGACATGGATTCTTTGACAGTCTAGTGATGCCTATGGCCCCCTTCCTAGAATAATGGTTTTTTATTTTAATTTTTTAGAATAATGTTTTTAAATGCATAAAATAAAATACCTAGGATTATAAAGGAAACCAACTATATTGGGAAAAGATGCCATTTTTTCTGACCCATCCAATTTCTTGAGTGTCCTGAGATCTGTCAATAGACACTTTGAGGGGATGTCAAATCAGGTGATGAACCCCTGGAATAGATGATCTCTAAGGTTCCCTCTGGTTTTATTATTGTTTAATGCTATAATTCTGTGATCAGGCCCAAACTGTAATATGCCCTTGGGAGTAGCATCAGAGTGCCTAAGAGCCAAATAGACATTTAAACGATCCCTTTTTGAGAGCAGGTAGGGGAGAGATAGAAAGCAGAGAGATCTGGTGATTAGAGGGAAGGAAAGGAGGGGAGGAGGGAAGGAAGAAGGGAGGAAGGGAGGAAGGGAGGGGAAGAGGAAGGGAGGGAGAGAGGAAAGGGATGGAGGGAAGGAGGAAGGGAAGAGGGAGGGAAGGAGGAAGGGAAGAGGGAGGGAAGGAAGAAGGGAGGAAGGGAGGGGAGGAGGAAGGGAGGGAGAGAGGAAAGGGATGGAAGAAAGGAAAGAGGAAGGGAGAGAGG
>NC_058133.1:104791441-104792816 GCF_016433145.1 Gracilinanus agilis | reverse complement strand
CCTTCCTTCCTTCCTTCCTTCCTTCCTTCCTTCCTTCCTTCCTTCCTTCCTTCCTTCCTTCCTTCCTTCCTTTCTTCCTCAACACATATTTTTTGTGGCCAGAATTTATGGATCACTGTAATATTTCCTGAGCACTTCCTATATGCAATTCAGTCTTAGGTCCCTTTCCAGGCTTCTTTCCTGTCTGGGACTGACTGATCCCATTGTCAACTTATTTTTATAGATGACTGCCATATCCTTAGCCCAATGAATATAATGGGACAGGACATTAAGGGTTATTCAGCCTTCAATTCAGAAGACATGAGTTAAAATTCCAAATATGTCACTTACCAACTGTGTGGTCAGACAAGTTATTTAACTTGACTGGGCCCTAGTTTCCTCTCTAGAAAAATGAGGATTGGACTAAATGATCTTTAAGGTCCCTTTCATATTTGTTATTCTATAATTCTGTGATCATGTCTAATCTCCTACCCAAAGCAGGAATCCCCTTTATAAGAAAATTTCATGACATTCCCCACCACAAAATGACCATTTAGCCTCTTTGTGAAGTTCTTCAGTGATTGGGAGCTCCATTCATTTTTGGACTGCTACTAATTATTTGAAAGTATTCTATTATAGTCAGTTGAGCTCTGCTTCCCTTTAACTTTCTTAGGTCTTCTGAAGTCTTGAAGAATGAATGGAACACCCTTTTCCACATGATGTTTTTTTTTAATAATTGAAAGACAGTGTTCCCTAGCGGATAGTGTGCTGGTAGAATCAAGAACACCCAGCTCACTGTCATTGGAAGACCCTGAAACTTACTTATATAACCCAGTTTGGTCTGGTCATACCCAATTCATGTAATGTGGAGGCATGCTTGCTATCTATATAGGATCAAGGGCAGAAATCTTAGTTTCCTTATCTATTTTTAATTTGGGTTGGACCTGTGATTTCATGGGAGTTGGGAGTTCTCCAAGCAGGATTCCCTCTACCTATACCTACTTACTCTGTGATTTTATGGTCATAGGCTTTGAGAGATAACTGGATGGGGCACAGAGAGGAGCCAAATGACTTGTCCGGGTCACACAGCCAGAGTGTGTGTCCAAGATGCGATCGGAACCCAGGTCTTCCTATTCACTTTCTGTTTACTACAGTGATATTGTCTGGCACTTTCTTATTCATAAAATGGGAATCTTGCAGCATATTTTCAGACCATTTCTCTCAAGGTTGCTGGGAGGCTCCAATCAGATAACATATTAAAAGTAATTTACAAACCTGAAGTTGTAATATAAATATCAGATTTTGCTACATGAAAACAACATTCATGCCATTTCTCCTTCTTCTTTCTTCTTTCTTCTTCTTCTTCTTCTTCTTCTTCTTCTTCTTCTTCTTCTTC
>NC_058133.1:104768683-104791356 GCF_016433145.1 Gracilinanus agilis | reverse complement strand
CTTCTCCTTCTCCTTCTTCTCCTTCTTCCTCCTTTTTTCTTTCCTTTCTTCTTCTTCTCCTCTTTCTTCTTCATATCTTCTTCATAATTCCAATATAAGTATCAGTTCTAAGGCAGAAGTGTGGTAAGGACTAGGCAACTGGGATTAAGTGACTTGCCCAGGGTCACACAGCTAGGAAGTATCTGAGGCCAGATTTGAACCCAGGTGCTCCCAACTCCAGGCCTGGCTATACACTGAGCCACTCCAGATTCTCTGCTGTATAGAAACTCTAGGCTTCTGCTGTATAACATCATTTCCAGACTCCTCTCTTCACTCCTACTCCCAACTACTCACTAATTTCTGGGAATGTTTTACTTTGTCAGTGTCCCCCTTATGGTGAACACAAGGCTTCAGATGGGGCGTTGAAGCCTAGAGTTCCCCCAGGAGTAGGAGGGACCTTCTGTGTCTAATCAATGTCTCATCTATTTTGTAGGTCTCTGTCTACAAGAAGTACTCATCTATCCCCGAAGTATCCAGGAGATTCAATTAGTGGTGGTAAGTTGTTAAAATTTTCCTTCCTCTTCTATCCTTGGAAATAGAATTGCCTCTCAAAATTGCTATTCCCCATGTATATCCTAATGTCCCATCTATTTGGCTAGCCTATTTCTACCTCCCTCCCCACCCTTGCCATCCTCCACACTCCCCATCAAAGTTCCCCTCCTCCAGGAAGATCCCCTGAATCACTATGCCTAGAATTGCTCATACCATTGTTTTGTTATCTCCTTAGTGCTTATATTCACAGATGGTATTAGATTCCCTTGCAGCCATTTAAATGTTATTAAACCTTTTGAGAAACTGTGGTACAGTGAAAAGAGTACTAGGAGATTTTGAGATTTAGAGGGCCTGAGTTCAAGTCCTGGGTTCAAGCCACCTACTTAGTTTCCTCATCTACAAAATGGAGAGCTTGAACTAAGTGACGTCTCACATCTACAATTCTTTGACTTTAGTATGTGCCCCATTTCCATCCCTCTGTCACCTGGGAATCATGTGAAGGGCAAGGTTTGTGTCTTCTCCTGGTATAGCAAAGGAGAATATTCAAAGGACCTCTGCTCAATTGTTTTTCCATTCCTACTTGTATGACTTGAGGCAAGTCACTGAAACTCTCAGCACTTGCTTCCTCATCTGTAAAAGGAAGACTCAGTAATGTGGTATAGTGGAAAGAGTTTTAGGCTCTGGAGTCAGAGGACCCAGGTTCAAATTCTACCTTTGATGCTTATTACCTGTGTGACCCTGGGCAAGGAGCTTGAAACTCCTCAAGCCTTGGTTTCCTCATCAGTAAAATGAAGAGGTTAGACCAGGTGATCTCTAAGGCCCTTCCATCTATGAGCTTATCTATGATCCCTTTCCAGGAGCTCCTCTGACTTCCTCCCAGTGTCTTAATGTAGATTTGAGGTGCTCAATGTAATTACAAGTGAACTGAGTTGAATATGGACCACCTAGTTCAGTTAGTTATTGTCTAATTCTTTGCCTTCCTTGATTATTACTGCTTCCTTTTCTTCCATTCTTCCTTGGCCACTGTTACCCAATCCCACTCTCTCCTTGCTTTCCTCAAGCGAAGAAATCTTTTTCAACATCTGCTCTGTCTTGGGCACTCAATCTGCCTCCACTAATTGTGGAATCATGGACAAGCTAATTTCCTTTCTTTTCCTTTCCTTTCCTTTCCTTTCCTTTTTTTTTTTTTAATAAACCCTTACCTTCTGTCTTTGTATCAATTCTAAGTTTTAGAAAAATGGTATGGACAAGGGCTAGGCAATTGGGATTAAATGAGTTGCCCAGGGTAACACAGCTCAGAAGCATCTAAAGCCAGATTTGATCTCAAGCTCTCCCAAGTTCAGATCTGGCATTCTATTCACTACTGAGCTGCCCTGACAAACTACTTATAACTAATTACCTTAAGGGTAGAGAATCAAATTTGATTTTGAGAATCAATCAGGTTTTGAAAATCAGTGAGGTGATATAGTGGATAGAACACTAGACCTAAAGTTAGGAAGACCTGGGCAAATCACTTAATCTCTGTTTACCTTAATTTCCTCATCTGTAAAATGGGGATAGTTGATAGCATCTACCTTCAGGGGCTGTTATGAAGATTAAATGAGATAAGGGAAGGTAGGCGGCTCAGTGGATAGAGAGCCAGACCTGGAGAAGGAAAGGTCCTGGGTTCAAATCTGGTCTCAGACACTTCCTCGAAGGATGACTCTTGGCAAGTCACTTAACCTCAGTGTCACCTAGCCTTTGCCATTCTTCTGCCTTGGAACTGATAATTTCATCAGTTCTGAGGCAGAGGGTAAGGGTTTCTGTAAAATTAAATGAAATAACATTTATCAATTATATTTATAAAGTATTTTGCAAACTTTAAAGCACTATATAAATGCAAAATGTTGTTATTTCAGATCAATTTCTAGATGTGGGATGGGGCTTGTAGCTTCACCTGCATCTATGCAGAACATAGTAGGGTAAGTAAAAGCCCAGAGCGCCTCTGACCCCTAGATCTATTTCTGCCAGTTAGCATAGTACTCTGTGAGCCCATAAGTGTGGCTTAACTTGTGGGTCTCAGCTTTCCTATCTCAAGGAGGAGGAGAACCAACCCATACTAATTAATAATATCTCTCACATATCTAGCAACCTTAGCACAAACACAGTTCTTTGCACATGGAGGATAAATGCTTGTCGAGTTGCCAAACAGAGGCTCGGCAGCTGAACTTAAAGTTGGGGGGACCTGGAAGTGGGGTGAGGTTGGACAGAAAGAAGGATTAGTGGGGGAAGTTCTCTTAATATAGGAGAAGGATGTGACTCGTCTGAAAAGAGGGGAGAGAACGGAAGTCAGAGAATAGTGGGCTTGCTGGCACAAGAAGGAGGCAGGGGCATTTCGTGACAACCAGGATTATTTGCTGAGAGCAGAGTCCTGGCCAGGGTGGAACAGATGAGGACAGTTAAATCAAAGAGGTTGGCTTGTTGGGAGAGAGAAGCAAGTTGCAAATTCAAAGCTTTTTCAAAAAATGTGGTGTTTGTTGTTGTTTTTTTCTATAGTAAAAAGTATGTTAAGCCAGCCAGCCCCCACCCCCACCCCCCAAGTGTGGAAGTTATTGTACCTGGAAGGAGATGTAGGTGAAAAGCTATAAGCACCATTCCTAAAAATTACAGAATTTCTTAAAAAAACCAAAACAATCCAAAACTCTGATCTTCTCTCTTAATATCGATTCTAAAAAAGAAGAGTGGTAAGAGCTAGACAATTGGAATTAAGTGACTTGCCCAGGGTCACACAACTAGGAAGTGTCTGAGGCCAGATTTGAACCAATGTCATCTCACCTTCAGGCCTGGCACTCTATCCACTGTGTTATTTAGCTGCCCAGATAATAAAATTTCAGCTCTTAGAGATTATCTTGTCCAACTCATTTTTTTAAAAATACTTATTCCGTCTTAGAATCAATACTGTATATTGGTTCTAAGGCAGAAGAGTGGTAAGGACCAGGCAATGGGTATCAAGCAACTTGCCCAGGATCACACAACTAGGAAGTGTCTGAGGCCAGATTTGAACCCAGGACCTCCTTTCTCTGGGTCTGACTCTCAATCCACTGAGCTGCCCAGCTTCCCCCTCCAATTCATTTTTTAAAACCCTTACCTTGTATTTTAGAATCAACATTAACTATAGATTCTAAAGTAGAAGAGTGGTAAGGGCTAGGCAGTTGGAATTAAGTGACTTGCCCAGAGTCACACAACTAGGCAGTGTCTGAGGCTAGATTTGAATCAGGTCTTCCCAACTCTAGACCTGGCTCTCTATCCACTGTACTATCTAGCTATCCTTCTAACTAATTTTTAAAAATAAAATTTATTGATTTTTTCCCTTTTATATTTACTATATTTTTTGGCATACTCAACCCCTTCCCCCTCCCAAGGGCCTATCCTTTGTAAAAATAATTAAAAAAATAAATTCAGCTTGACTAAGTTATATATAAAGAAGTCTATGCAGTATTCTCCAACCACAAGCTATTATAGGTGCTGCTCAATCTTCTTCTTCTTCTTCTTCTTCTTCTTCTTCTTCTTCTTCTTCTTCTTCTTCTTCTTCTTCTTCTTCTTCTTCTTCTTCTTCTTCTTCTTCTTCTTCTTCTTCTTCTTCTTCTTCTTCTTCTTCTTCTTCTTCTTCTTCTTCTTCTTCTTCTTCTTCTTCTTCTTCTTCTTCTTCTTCTTCTTCTTCTTCTTCTTCTTCTTCTTCTTCTTCTTCTTCTTCTATTATAACCCTTACCTTCCATCTTAGAATCAGTACTGTGTATTGGTTCTAAGGCAGAAGAATGGTAAAAGCTAGGCAATGTGGGTCAAGTGACTTGCCCACCATCATTATATTCCATCATATTCTTTTTTTTTTTAAACCCTTGTACTTGGGTGTATTGTCTCATAGGTGGAAGATTGGTAAGGGTGGGCAATGGGGGTCAAGTGACTTGCCCAGGGTCACACAGCTGGGAAGTGTCTGAGGCCAGATTTGAACCCAGGACCTCCCATCTCTGGGCCTGGCTCTCAATCCACTGAGCCACCCAGCTGCCCTCCTGAGCCACCCAGCTGCCCCCTCAAATCTCTTCTTTGAGGTCAAACCTGGTCATTATACCTTCTCATCATTCACTTTAAATTGTTGTATTGTCCATGGTTTTCCACTACCCCATTTATATTATTGTAGTCATTGAGTAGATTGTTTTTCTAATTCTACTCATTTCATTTTGCATCAGTCCTTATAAGTCTTCTCATGCTTCTCTGTAGTCAACATATCAATTGCTTCTTATAGCACAGTAATATTCCATTACAATATTTATGTACCACAATTTATTTAGTGAATCCCTAGTCAATGGACGTCTAGTTTGTTTCTGGTTGACTGATAATATAGTGGGGTCATCATAAAGATTTTGTGTATTTGGGACCTGATATGCAGAGCGGTTGAATCTTTGGGTTAAAGTGTTTAGACATTTTTCACACCTCCTTTGCTCTATCTTCCAAACTAGGCCACCAGAGACCAAGCCTGGGAGGAGCTAAACCACTGTGCTCGGTATTCCCTGGGACCATGCATCCTTATCATTACCTCAGCCATTTTCTGAATCTTCTTCCCCTTCTCCTTCATATACCCTATTCTGATTTTCTACCCCTTGCTCTAAGAATTGTATCCAAATCACCACTACTATTACTTCTGGAAAGATTATATCAATGGATTGCTCATTAATCAACTCACAGCTTTTGTGATTTCCTAGACCATAATTTGCTTCCCTGCCCATCATGCTTCTGCATTTATAATCATTCCCACTAGGATGTAGGGTCCTTGAGGGCAGAGACTATCTCAGTTTTGTTGGGCACATAATTAATACTTAATAAATACTTTTTCTTCCTTCCTTTATAATTTGATATTTATTTCCAGAATGGATTAGTTCATAGCTCCACCAACAATGCTCGAGTATATTTTTCTGTCCACAATCTCATCAGTATCGAATATTCCAATCTTTTATCATATTTGCCAATTATCTGGGCATGAATCAAAAACCTCTTATTAACTAATTTGTGGATGAATAAACTGAGGGTTAAGGAAGGGAAGTATTTCCCCAGAGTCACACAGTTTGTCAGTCGCAGAAATTCCCTGCTAATCTGAATTCTCTAGTATCATCTCAGGAAGAAGAAAAAGCTATCATAGAGGTAGGATATATTATAGTGAAAAGGGTGACCAATTTTGAGTCAAAGGATCTAGATTCAAATCTTGACTCTGTCACTTCCATCTGTATAATCTTGGGCAAGTCATAACCTCCATGAGCCTCAGTTTCTTCATCTTTAAAACAAAGGAGCTGGACTAGATAACTTTCAAAATTCTTTCCAGTTCTAAATCTATGAGCCTCTTAAGATTTCTTACACCTTAAAACAACATAAAAATATGAGTAGGGTTATCCCTTTCGCAGTAGCCTGTATTTCTAAATATCCCTCCATGAGCCCCCTCCCCTAGATCCACCCACAAGGGAGGTATTTAAGAATGCCGGTCCAATTTGGAAAATTCCAAATAGGAATTTTACTTCTACCCATATGTTTCCCATCCTCCAGCATGTTGGCATTTTGAGGACAAGATTCTCAGTGTGGTTTCCCTATCATCACCTCTCTCATTTCACTCCTCCCCCTCTTAGGCCAGAAAAGAGGGAGCCATTGCTGTTTGGGGAACATAATTGTACTCTAGGGACCCACATGGCCCACTTTAGCTTCCCAGAGACCCAGAGCTGTCAGTAGCAAGGTAGGTAATGGCCATCTCCACACAGGGAAGGCACAGCACTTCTTCACCCAGCGGCACGACTCCTATCGCTGGGGATGGGATAGCTGGGCCATTCTACTCCAGAAGGATTCTTGTACCCTTCTAAGGTTGGATTGCATGACCTCTAAGGCACCTTCCAGTAACACTAAGATTCCCTGAGTCTCTGACTTGAATGATGACATTTGTCTCCAGTACCTTTCTGTCTTTCCTTAACATTATCCTCCCTATCCTGTCATATTCCTCTCTCCCCTAATGAATGCCAGCCTTTTCATTCTCTTTTCCTTTCTCCTTCCTTCCCTACCCAAAACTGCTTTTGGCTTACCGTTGGAAAGGACCTGATAAACTTTTATGTGAAAGGTATTAATGGCTGATTCTGCTTTAATATCCACTGAATAGCTGTATTTAAAATATTTATCGATACTTTTGTTTATAAATTACTTGGATTTATCATTTTATTGCTCTCCTTGCCTCCCTGAAGAGCCAGCCCTTACACTAAAAAGGAAAAAAGAGAAAAATCAATTCAGCAAAATTAACGAAAGCATGGGAAAAGTCTGATATCGTGTAATTGCTATTAATGCTTTAAAAGTCTGACATTACATATAATGCAATTAGTATTCCATATAATGTCATTGGTTAGTCCAGTGTCTCAATATCTATAGTCCTCCATGTCTGCAAGGAAGCTGGGGAGGGACCTGCTCGTATTTCTCCTTTGGGACCAAGCTTAGTTGGATACCTGAATTTTAAGAGGGATTCTGAAAACTCACATGATAGAATTTCGGGCCCCAGTGACAAATGGGCAGGGCAAGCTTCAACCAGTGCAGCATCACAAAAATCCAGAATGTGAGAGCTAGAGAGACCTTCATCGCATCCATTTCCTAGCTAAGGACACTGATGTTTAGGGAAGGGACATTTCTTTCCCCACGTCTCATACTGAGCAAGGAGCAGAGCTGATACTCTAAATTCTCCCTTTCTGTAGCTTTCCCCTGAGGCCCAGGGACTTGCCTGGAAAGCTAGGCTGGGCTGGGCTGGACACTTCCAGATGGCCCAGCGAGGGTATGAATGGCTATCTGAGAAGTTTTCATTGATCTTCCTCTTGTTGAGCAGCTATGTGGTCCATCAGGCTAGCCCTCTACTCCCAAAGCGTCCATTCTTGGAGAGCTAGAATGCTCATCCTGGCAGGAAATGAGAGTTCCCACTCCCAGTTCCAAAATCAAGTCTTCTATCTAATGGCTATTGGAGATAACTGAAAGTGTTTTCAAAGGGGAAGGCTGTGAGGACAGGTCTAAATAAAGGCCTTGAATGGCCCTCTAGAAATTCTTTTTTTTTAAACCCTTACCTTCTGTCTTAGAATTAAAACTATGTATTGGTTCCAAGATAGAAGAGTGATAAGGGCTAGGCAATGGGGATTAAGTGACTTGCCCAGGAAGTGCACTAGGAAGTATCTGTTGCTACATTTGAACCCAGGACCTCTCATCTCTAGGCCAGGCTCTCAAATGAATGAGCCACCTAGATGCGTGTGCCTCCCTCCCCTGAAATTCTTTCGATTTCCCACTCACACTACTCCAACTTCTTCTTTTCCCATCTCATCATGTGGTCCTCCAGGGTGTGTAGCTTCAGTTCTAGTCTTCTCTGGTCTCCATTTTCTGATCTGCTGAATGAGTACAATACCTGTTTTACCTAACTCACAGGGAGAGCATTGGACTGGAAATCATGGTTTTTGACTTTCATCCTTGACTTTGCTACCACTATCCAATAAGGGTGACCTTAAGCAAATCAGCAGACTTCCTGGGGTCTTCCATTCTCTACCTGTAAATTGGGGAGAGTTCTCCTTTCCCCTGGAGACCTGAGAGAGGCGAATTGATGAGCTAGCCCTTGAGGAAAGCCTCTGTGTATCTCTGAAAGAAGTAACTCAAAGATGGGCCGAGGTGAGGTTGAGGAAGATACTGAAGGGAATTGTATTTGAACCACTCTTAGGAAGGAGACATCAATCCAGATGCCATCTGTCTGCGGCTTCACCCTGGACCAGGCCCAGGTCTTCCTGACTTCCACCTAGCAGTTACAGCTTGCCTTGCTTATCTCATCAAATATCATGGGGGTCAAATGAAAGAATATATGTCGTATCCAGTGCTATACATTTGTAAGGGATTATTATTATTACTGACCTCATACTGTTCTAGAGCTGAGCTCATAGGCTCGGCCCACTCTCCTGGAGCAGCCCAGCTGGCTCATGAAGAAGGAAACTGCACCCCTGCAATGATAGTATTTCAGAGGTAGAAATAAGCTTCGTTCAAGCCGTTCATCTCCCCGCCATTTTAGACATTAGTGATGTGCCCCAAATCCCACGGCTAGCTGGTGGGAGAGTCAGGCCTCTCAATACCTCATTCTCAGCCCTTTCCACAATATTGCTCCATCTTCTTGGCCCATACCTAATACAGAAATCAGAAACTCTCAAAGGCCATTTCTCCAATTCATACCTGAATAGGGATTTCTGTCTGCAATATCCTTAAAAGCTAGTCAGACATTTTCTGCTTGGAGACCTGTAGATAGGCTCGTTACCTCCTGAGGCAGCCTATTCCATTTATTAGCAAGTTTCTCCTTATATTAGGTCCAAAGCTGCTTCTCTGAATTTTCTACCCCTTGTTCTGTCCTCTGGGGCCCAAACTAACAAGGAGAATCTCTATTCCACACGAACGCCCTTCATATGCCAGAAGATAATTATTGGGACCTCTCCCCTTAGGTCTTCCCTTTTAAATAACGTTCGACATCTCCTCCGTTCCCCTCTGTATTCTCTGAGTAGATTCTAGCTCATCAATGTCCTCCATCAACTGTCCCAGGCCAGATTTGGTCTGACCAGTCCAGAGGGCAATGGGACTGTGGCCTCTACAGGATCATTGTCATAACAAGCCATCTCGCCATGGGGTTCCCTTGTATTCCCAACAACCTTAAAGTGGTAAGGTGGCACAGTGGATAGAATGCAACACCTGGAGTCTGGGAGACCTGGGCACAAATCTGACTTCAGGTGACTGTGTGATTCTGGGTAAGATGCTTCATCTCTGCCTGCCTCATTCTGTACAGCTGAGAAATGGGGATAATAAGAGCACCTACCTTCCAGGATTGTCGTGGGAATGAAAAGAGCCGGTATTTGTAAAAGGTTTTGCAAACCTCAGAGCGCTATGTAAATATGAGCTTGTATTATTCTTCTCATGTTGAAGTGGAGGCTGTATTTGAGAGATGCTGGAGAGGGAACTCCTGGACGCCCTTTAAAACTTCTTCCAAGTCTGAGATTCCATCATTTGTAAAAGGGCAAGAGACTGCCCGTAGTTATCCTAAGTGTGTGTCCTCAGGACCAGGACCAGGACCAGGACCAGGACCAGGGCACAACCACCTGCAACCAGCAATTGGTTCCACCAGAGTAGAATGGTCCAGGGAGCAGTTCATTTCTCAGACAAATGGGGGAAAGATCAAAGAACGTTCTAGTGAGGCTTCATGACTTTATACAGGAATTTGTGTCTCCTATATGGATAATGAAGGCAACCACTGAGTGACAACACAGGATAGAGGGCTGGACCTGGAGCTGGGAAGCCCTGATTTCAAATCCCAGCTCTGATGCTTACTTGTGTGACCATAAGCAAATTGTCTGACCCCTCTGGGCCTCAGTTTCCTTATCCATAAGATGAGGATGTTAATACTTGGGGCAACTAGAAGATGCAGTGGATAGAGCACTGGGTCTGGGATCAAGAAGGACTGAATTGAAACCTGGCTTTAGACATATACCAACTGTGTGACCCTGGGCAACTCACTTCACTCTGTTTGCCTCAGTTTCCTCATCTGTAAAATGAATTGGAGAAGGAAAGGCAAACCATTCCAATATCTTTGCCAAGAAAACACCAAATAAGGTTACAAAGAGTCAGATATGACCAAAATGGAATGATAATAACTATAGTATCTACCTCACAGAGAATGATACTATTTGTAGTATCTACACCACTGGTTATTGTATTTAAGGCTACATGACTTATGGAGAGGGCTGTATCATTGTGACAACTTTATCAAGATAACTTTATCCTTGTGTGCCTTTCTTGCCCACTGACTGGTTCTTGGGTCCCCTCTCTCTTCCTCACCCTTTCTCTGGGTCTCCTCTCTCTATATAAACCGCAGACATAAAACCCGAAAGGGTCCTTGCAGAATGTCTCGTCCGACTCCCTCATTTTGTGGAAGAGGAAACCAAGGAAAAGAGAACTTAAAGGACTCATCCAAGGTCCTGCAGGTTATAAGTGACAGGGTTAGGCTGTATATCCAGATCTCTTGATTCTTGTTTGTTTTGTTTTTAAACCCTTATCTTCCATCTTAGAATCAATACTGTGTGTTGGTCCCAAGGCAAAAGAGTGGTAAGGCTAGGCAATGGGGGTAAATGACTTGCCTAGGGTCACACAGCTAGGAAGTATCTGAGACAAGATTTGAACCCAAGACCTCCCATCTCTAGGCCTGGCTCTCAATCCACTGAGCTACCCAGCTGCCCCCCTCCCTGCCCCAGATCCCTTTATTCTTAAGCCAACATTTTTTCTACTGCACTGCAAACATCACCCCTCCCTCTGTTCCTTCTACCCAGGTGAAGAGATCTAAAGAATGAAGTTCATTTAAAATCATACATAGCTGGGACAACTAGATATCTCAGTGTATAGAGAACCAGACCCAGAGATGGGAGGTCCTGGGTTCAAATCTAGACTCAGATTACTTCCTAGCTGTGTGACCTTGGGCAAGTCACTTAACCCTAACTGCCTATTCCTTACCACTTTTCTGCCTTAGAACCAACACTTAGTATCAATTCTAAGAGAGAGAGGTAAGGGTTCAGAAATCAGATCAAATCTTATAGAGCACAAAAAAGCCAGATTTCAACTCAGTTCTTCCTGACTCCAGACCCAGTGCTCTATCCACTACACCATCTAGCTGTCTCAAATATTATCATCCCCATCTTATGGATAAGGAAACTGAGGCCCAGAGGGACCAGACAATTTGCTTATGGTCACACAAGTAAGTGTCAGAGCTGGGATTTGAAACCAGGGCTTCCCAGCTCCAGGTCCAGCCCTCTATCCTGTGTTGTCACTCAGTGGTTGCCTTCATTATTCATACACCAGACACAAACTCCTGGATAAGAAAGTCATATTATGTTTATGCATGTAGGCATACATTCCTCTATTTTTTAGTGGTTTGGCAGGTTATATGCTACTTGCATGTACATGTATGTACACACATCTCAAAGGAGAAAATGCTGGTCTGTGCCTCGGAGCCTTTGAGGGGCTCCAGCCTTCTTTGCTTCATGGAGCTGGCTGCCAGGCACCTCTCCCCGCTGTTCTGCTCGGTTTCGTGGCTAATGAAGTCTTCCTCTGCCTCCGGGCTCCAGCAGGTCTCCCATCTCTCCTTTCCAGGTTGTGATCATTGACTCAGGGTCGCCTGAGACTCCTCAGTTACTCTAGAAATGGGGGTCAGTCACAGAGACTGCAATGTGAAGCCCCAGCAAGAGAGGGCGCTGCTGGTCTTTGCTTACCTGACTCAGGGCTGAGCTGACTCTACAGGAAGAAGGAAGCAAGGCTTTTATAAGGATCTGTACTAGGTGGTCACTGAGCACCTACTACATAGAAAGAAAGGGAATTCTGGCATTTTCTGGCTATCTCCTCTCTTAGCCAGCTAACATTTAATTCTCGTTCCTTCCTCCTTTTCCTCTGGGTCTTCTGCTTTCATTAAATATTCTCTGGCCCCGACTCTCACAAGGGTGAAGTGGCATTCGCTTCGATTCTAGCTCCCTAATACCTCATTTCTCCCAGCAGTACCTTGCTGAGCTCGAGCATTCGGGGCTCCAGTCAGTGCCCCTTGGTTGAAGACCAGCAAGGTATAAGGTAATGTGTACTATTTAGTCAGGTAGAAGATTTATGAATTTTTAATATTTTGTAGCTTAAAATGAAGATGTGCATCTTGGCATGAAGGATACTGGCTTTAGGAAGTACAGCCTGTCTTATAATTGACAATGCTTCATCTGCTTCTCTGCGTGGAGGCCCCGAATCACATTAATGCCCAGGATTTCTTCTTTCTAAAGCTGTGCCCTCCTCTTACCCTCTTGGTTCTCTCCAAATGCCTCTCAAATTCCCAAATGGAGAGTTAGAGAAACCCAAGCAGAGCCGAGCAGACCGCCTAAGATCCCAAGCAAACCTCACAGACTGATTCATTTAGTAGGACCTTCCTGAGGTCATTGCAATCATCCCCCTGCTCCTAGGCATGATGGTTTTTAAAAAATTCACCCTGAATAGACAAACGTGACTTCTAGTCTCCAAATCTTTAAGGGAAAGAAGTTCCATCTATTCTCTTGGTTACTTAGGCAGCTATGTGTCACCGTGTTTAGAACACTGGATGCAAATCATTTAACCACTGTTTGTCTCAGTTTTCTCATCTGTAAAATGGAGTTAATAATATCATCTCTCTCCTACAGTTGTTGTGAGGTTCAAAAATGTGATAATATTTGTAAAGAGCTTTGAAAATCTTAAAATACTACATTAATTCTATTTGTTGACTGTTTCGATGTCCTTAAGTCCTCACTGCCAATACTGGGCATATTCTACTTCCCAGTCCCATTTCTAGTTAAGGGAGAAAGTACTCTGGGTTTCTAGAGACCATCCATTCCAGAAAGGGGAGACAGAGTTGGAAGAAGTTGGAAGTTGGGATTCAGGGGATAGGAGACAAGACTTTTTCAGGCTCTTTACAGAATCACAATATTAAGAACTCTTAAGGGGTCTTTGAGATGATCTAGTCCACCATTCTCTCCCTATTTCACAGATGAGGAAACTGAGGTTCAGAAAAGAGAAGTCACTCACCCTGAATCCTTTCCCAGTTTATGCTTTGATATGACCTGCCCAAAAAACTTAGATTGTAAACTCCCTGAGGGCAACATCTCTGTTTCTTCTAGTCTCTGTAAAGCTTCACAATATCCTACAATATAGAACTAAGCAAATAGTGGGTGGTCAACTCTTTTTCCTCTGATCCTTCTCTCCTGTGATTCACATCTAGAACAACCTTCCCCTCCCCCATGTGCTCAAAATTCACCTCCTCTAGGAGACCCCTGGGAGCATAGAATTGAGGACCAACTAGTCTGCCCTCATTTTTTTTAGGTAAAGCATCTGATGGGCAAAGAGAAAAAGGGATCTTTCCAAAGACAGGTTGCGAGAGGCTGGGTTGGGATTTGAACCTCAGTTACGGGGCTCCAGATAACTTCAATCTGACCCTCTCTCCCACCCGCTGCCCCCAGCAGAGAAGAGAGGGACGGGGCACTGGCCACGCCATCCCCCTGGGACTGTGAGAGCAGAAGGATGATGCTGAGGTCTGGGCAGTCAATCGGTGACTCAGCATCGCCTTGGTTCCCTTGTGTTCTCTCTGTTGCTGCAGTTTTAACTCTCTCCCCACTCTGGGGCCAGGCAGCAGCCTTCAGCTGGGGATCCATCCCTCCTTGGCTGAAAGAACGAATGAAGGAGAGAAATAGACTCTCTCAGGCTGGATGGGGCCATGCCAAGACTGTGGTCAATGTCCATTGGACCACAGGCTAGGTGGAGAAAGGTTGGGTAATAAGCGGTTCGTTTCAGTGGTACAAAATGGTGGCTTGGACTGGAGTGTAGATGGGGGGGCGGGGGAGAGCCAAGGTTAATCCTGTCACCAGAATATCCTTTCTGCAGAGGCCAAGAATGACAGGCAGACACTTCTCCCCCGTTTTTAGCATCCCTCCCCAAAAGGTAGAACAGGGCTAAGTCCTCTGCAGACGGTATCCCCCAAGACCACCAAAAGTGGCTTCCTCGATCACCTTCGGGGAATGGGGAGGCAGGTCTCATAGATTAGGGGAAGGGGTCAACAAAAAAGACCCTTGACCCTAGGTCAAGAGATGGAGGTTTTGGTTCCAGGTTTGCTCCTCACTAGATAAGCATACATTTGAACACCCCACTATGGCTAAAGGTGTGAACAGGTGGGAGATGATAAAAAGCAGAGGGTCAGGGAGTTTATAATATGCCTTGGAGGGGGCAGCTGGGTAGCTCAGTGGATTGAGAACCAGGCCTAGAGATGGGAGGTCCTAGGTTCAAATTTGACCTCAGACACTTCCCAGCTGTGTGACTCTGGGCAAGTCACTTGACCCCTATTACCTAGCCCTTACCACTCTTCTGCCTTGGAGCCAATACTCAGTATTGACTCCAAGACAGAAGGTAAAGGTTTAAAAAAAATAATATACCTCGGCATCTGCAGCTGGGCCCAGATGATCTCAGACTAAAGTCAGTCAGTCATTCTAAAAGCATTTATTGGGGGCAGCTGGGTAGCTCAGTGGATTGAGAGCCAGGCCTAGAGATGGGAGGTCCTGGGTTCAAATCTAGCCTCAGACACTTCCCAGCTGTGTGACCTTGGGCAGGTCACTTGACCCCCATTGCCCACCCTTACCACTCTTCCACCAAGGAGCCAATATACAGAGGTTAAGGGAAAAGTAAAAGCATTTATTGAGTTCCTCTTCTGTGCCAGGGATTGAGCAAAGCCCTGGAGATACCTAGAAGACAAAAGCAATCCCTGCTTTCAAGGAAGTTCTGTTCTAACAGGGGATAACAACAAGGATGGATGTGTGTGGGACGCTGTTGTTGTTCAGCCATTTCAGCTTTGTCTGCCTCAGTGACCCCTTTGGGGTCTTGTTGGCAAAGATACTGGAGTGGTTAGCCATTTCCTTCTCCATTTCTTATCCGTTGCTTAAAGAAATGAGCCGGGTAACGGAGGTTCGAATCCCAGCCCAGCCCCTCATATTCTGCGAATTTGGAAAGATCCCTTTTTCTCTTTGCCCATCAGGTGTTTTACCTAAACGATGAAGGCAGACTAATTGGTCCTCAATTCTATGCTCCCAGGGTCTCCTAGAGGAGGTGATATAGATGTGGAAACGGAGGCAAACGGGGTTAAGTGACTTGCCCAGGGTCACCCCTCTAATAAATGTCTGAGGCTGGCATGTATGTATACAGATTAAATATAAAGGGAAGAAGTAAAATAAAGACAAGGTAGTTAAAGGCAAGGTGCTTAGGGACAGAGGACACTGGCAGTGGAGATGAGCTAGAGCTCCAACAAAGGGTTTCTGGAGAAGATGGTGTTTTAGCTGCATCTTAAAGCAAGAGAGAGGCAGCCTGGTGGTTCAGTAGACAGAGTGCCAGGCCTAGAGACAAGAAGTCCTGAGTTCAAGAGTTCAAACATGGCCTCATATTTGATGTGTGTCCCTGAGCAAGTCACTTAACCCCAATTGCTTAGCTCTTACCATTTTCTGTCTTAGAACTGACACTTAGTATGGATTCCAAGCCAGAAGGGTAAAGGGTTTTGTTTTTTTAAACCTTTACTTTCTGTCTTAGAATCAATACTGTGTATTGGTTCCAAGGCAGAAGAGTGGTAAGGGCTAGGCAATGGGGGGTAAGTGACTTGCCCAGGGTCACACAGCTGACCTGTGTCAGAGGCTAGATTTGAACCCAGGACCTCCTATTTCTGGGCCTGACTCTCAATCCACTGAGCCACCCAGCTGCCCCCATGGTTAGGGTTTAAAAATAAAAAAAGCAAGAGAGGGTTTCTTTGAGGCAGAGGTAAGAATAAGAGAAAAGGAGCTTCTAGGAAGAACCTGACAGACATAAGTGTACGATGACTGAGGGGAAAGGATCTCATTCTTTACACTGAAGATCTCTCAGAATCCAGCCTGGCCTCTCTGTGCTGCGAGGTTTGGTCCTCCATGGAGGCAGAGGGATGGGCTGAAATGACCTCTGGAAGGTTCAGCCAAACAAGTGCCTGTTTCTGTGTGCGCATTGCTTAAAGAAATGACTACATTCATTTCCAAAATGAATTGGTTACTGCAGTGCTGCAAAAGTTAAAAAACATACATTTCTCTTTCAGTATTGATCTTTTTTAGACTCTGAGTTTCAGGGAAAGGGATCTTACCGGTTAACCTATTTCCATCTCATTATTCTGGGTTCTGCAAGTATAATTCAGAGAGGAATGGAATCTCTTCCGTCAAGTCTCAGCTCTCTGCACCAATGGAGGGGCAGCCATTTTCCAGATGATCCAAAGCCCACTGTAATGCTGCTAAAATTGTCTCCACCTGGTGGGGAGGATCATGGAGACAGATAGAGGATCAGTTCATTTATTAGCAGTGTGACCTTGGACAAGTCACCACCTTCTCTCTGAAATGAGATCTATTTAAGATCCATTCCAACTCTAAAGCTTTTGTCACTATGAATTGTAACAGGCTGGTGCTAGAAGAATATGGAGTATGGGACATGTCCGCAGGTCCCCATTTATGTATGCACATCTATCTATCCAGACACACACACACACATATGTTGTGTCTCTCATTAGAATGTAAAGTCCTGGAGGGCAGGGACTATTTTACTTCTGTCTTTGTAGTTCCATTTATTTAGCACAGTATTAAACACATTGTAGGTACTTAAATCAATCCATGTACTTTGTTGATTTATTGGCGAGAAGTGCAAAGAAAAGGAACAAACATGGCTGACTTCAAGAGAAAAACCATTTCCAATTGGGGGTGAGAGGACCAGGGAAGACTTCCTGGAGGAGGTGGGAATTCAGCTAGGTGGATTGGTTGGATAGGCAGGAGGTTGGGTGGAAAGGGAGGTAGAGCTCATCCCAGCTCTAGAGACTTCAAATGGAGAAAGAAAAGGAGAAGAGAGGACACTGTATGCTCCTTGAGGACAGGGACTGCCATTTGTCTTTCTTTGTGTCCCCCGTGGTTAGCACACAATGCCAGGCACAAAATAACCCCTTAGCTTGTTGACTAACCCACTGATGGAAGAGTATATGGAATATGGCTAATAATCCAGTTTGTCTAATGTGTAGAATTTGTTAAGGGAAGGCCGGGATAGTTGGGTCTGGAGAAGCTGGGGAGATGACCATTTGTGGAAAGACTGGAAGATCAGACTGAGGAGCTCAGTCTTCATTTTCTAGGCAATGGCGTTTTGAGTCATGAGATGCCATGACCAGACCTGGGCACAGGAAAGGTTCATCTCTCAGCTGTGTGAAGGAGGAAGCCAATAGGGCCCTAGGTGGGTGGGTAGGGAGGGCCTCTTATCTTGGGGCTATTCCTTCTTTCTATATCTCCCAGGGAGTGTGTGAAGGGCTTGGGTGAAGGTTTGGGAACCAAGAGTCAAGTTCTGGGGCTATTCCTCCCTGCCACCTCTCTCTAACAAGTCATCTCAGCCATCTACATCTCTAACTACACTCTCTACCCTTATTGCCATGATCCCCTGACTGTTGAGATTTGAGAGAAGGGAACATGCATTTATATAGCACCTACTATGTGCCAGGTGCTCTACAAATATGATCCCATCTGATCCTCACAATTCTGTGAGGCAGGTGCTCTTATTATCCCCATTTTTATTATTTTTTATTATTCCCATATTTTACAGTTGAAGAAACTGAGGCAGAGTTTTAAGTGACTTCCCAGGGTCACACAACCAGTATCTGAGGCAGGATTGGAACTCAGGTCTTTCTGACTGGAGTCTTGGGGCTCTGTCCACTTTTCATCCTAGCTGCCTCAGCTAGAGGTTCCTCTGATTCAAGTCCCTTTTATCAGTGCCTTCTGGAATCCTAGTGGGGATGTGGAGGATGGTCTCACCCAGGCCTCTTGCCTTTAGACTCAACCACTCTTCTTGCATACAAAGTAGGTCTTAGTCATTCTTAAACATCTCCTGTTCATATCCTGGCTCATTATAACTCATTCTGGTAAAGAAGGGATTATAGTCCTAACACCTCTTTAGCACCTCTGAAATTTATTATAAGAATTTATTATAGAAACACTACAGAAAAGGCAATTCTGCCACCTCTCTTGGACCACCCATTCCAATGCCTTTGCCCCAGCTGTGCCCCATGCCCTTTCTCACCTCTACCCCTTCACTGGCTTCCTTCAACATCCAGCAAAAGAGCTGCTTCCTGCTGGACAGTTTTGCCAGTCTCACCCCTCCCCTAACGCCTTCCCCTCCTAGGGTTACTCTGGATTTACTCTGTAGTGTTGTTTCCCCAATTCGAATGTAAGCTCCTTGAGGGCAAAGGTTGTTAGAAGCTTTTTCTTTACATTTCAAGCACTTAGCATGGTGCTAATCAATGTTTGTTGATCAATTGCATACTTTTTTGCTCCCTCCCTCTCCCTCCTTCCCTCTCTCCCTCCTTCCCTCTCTCTCTCTCTCTCTCTCTCTCTCTCTCTCTCTGCTTCTCTTTCCCCCTTTCTTTCTCTCTCCCTCTATTTCTCTTCTCCTCTCTCCCTCTCTGTCTCCCCCTTCCCCCCCCTTGATCTCCCTCCTCTTTGCTCTGGCTCTCTCTGGCTCTCTCCTCTCCCTTCCTTTCTCTCTGTCTCTACCTCCTTCCTACTCTCTCTCTCCCGGCTCCTCTTTCCCCCTTTCTTTTTCTCTCTCTCCCTTATTTCTTCTCTCTCTCTCTCTCTGTCCCCTTCTGCCTCCCTTGATCCCCCTTCTCTTTTCTTTCTCTGTCTCTCTCCTCTCTCTCCCTTTCTCTCTGTCTCTACCTCCTTCCTACTCTCTCTCCCGGCTCTACTTTCCCCCTTTCTTTCTCTCTCCCTCTATCTCTCTTCCTACCCCCCCCCTTTGATCTCCCTCCTCTTTTCTCTATTTCTCTGTCTCTCTCCTTTCCCTTCCTTTCTCTCCATCTCTACCTCCTTCCTACTCTTTTCCCTGGCTCCTTTCCCCCCTTTCTTTCTCTCTCCCTCTCTTCTCTCTTCTTTCTCCCTCTCTTTCTCTCAGTCTCTGTCTTCCTCCCTCTCCCTTTCCCTCTCCCTTTCTCACCCATCACCAAGCTGTCAGGAGGTGAGAAATCTGCCTCAACCTAGCTCCCTCTGTCGGTAACTGAATTGATCAGTGATCTTTCAATCATTCTAAGTTATTCTTTTTTCACAGTTATTGTTATTGCATAAATTATTCTTACTCGGCATCAATTTGTACAGGGCTTTCCAAGGGTTCCCTGAAGAGATTTCTTCTTGGGGCTGGTCCTTTGCCCATTTCCATGTCCTCCCTGATACCTTCCTTATTCCTTTGGCTTAATTTCCTGGTCCCTGGGAACCAACTTCTCCAAGCCTTAGAGGACATCTGGAACTATTGTTTTATAGTTTTTACTAAAATAGAAAAGTAAGTTATTCTTTTAAAAAGAGGCAGGTATGGAGGGTAGCTAGGTGGCACAGTGGATAGAGCACCAGGTCTGGAATTGGGAAGATCTGGATTCAAATCTGGCCTTAGATGTATCCTAGTTGTGTGACCAAGAGTAAGTCATCTAACCTCATTTGCCTAGCCCTTGCTTATCTTTCTTAGAGTTTTTTTAAGAAGGTAATGGAGGGGCAGCTGGATTGAGAGCCAGGCCTATAGATGGGAGGTCCTGGGTTCAAATGTGGCCTCAGACACTTCCTAGCTGTGTGACCCTGGGCAAGTCACTTAACCATTGCCTACCCCTTACCACTCTTTTGCCTTGGAACCAATATTGGTTCTAAGAGGGAAGGTAAGGGTTTAATAAATAAACAAATAAATAAACCAACAAACATACAAATAAATAAAAATAAAAAAGACAACTGTATCCCTTAAATATTCATCTTAGAAAATAGTGATCAAAGATAATGGCTTATCCCCAGGCCGTCCTTGTCCTCCTGCCCTCAGAGTTCTCTGAGCCTACAGAGCCACCAGTGTCCCTTATAGCACATCCCAGCAGCCCCCAGATCCCTTGATATGCCACAAGAGAAAATGGACTTTTGTACTGGGCCAGCAGCTGAATGTGAACCCAAGCCTGCACTCCTAACACCTAACCCACAACTCAGCAACCTCTCTGGTCTGGGCTTTGCTGGCCCAAGCTGGGGCCTTTTGCTGGACCCTGGCTGGCCGTCGCCAAGGCCTCCCAGGACCTTGGATCCCTTTAGACAGCTCGTCTCCAGGCAGGCGGGACATCATCCTCCGGCTATTGTGTCCAGAAGAGAAGAAAAAGGTGGCAGGAGCCATGTTTCACCAGAACAACAGGTTAAGTCAAGGGAGCCTGTCAACATGCCTCTCTGTGGGTTCTTGGGGTATGAAGGGAAGAGAATCAGCATTTATATAGCACCCAGGACCTGCCAGGCAGGGTGCTAAGCATTTTACAAATATTATTTTCATTTGATGCTCACAACAACCTTGCATATTAGGTGCTGGTTTTCTATTTTACAATTTAGGAAACTGAGGCAAATAGCAGTTAAGTGACTTACCCAGGGTCATGCAACACTAGTGACTATTTGGGGTGAGAATAAGCTCTCGTCTTCTTGACTCCAGGACCAATGTTTCACCCACGGTGCCACGTAGCCACAAAAAAGTGGTCTGGCAGGAATCCTGCAATTTCAAACCTGGAAGACTTTAGAGGTCAGCTGCCTCAATCCATAGCTGGAATATGAAGCTGACAACAACCCTGACAAGGAACTATCCAGCCTCCAACCGAAGACCTCCTGGGACAGGGAGCTCATCACTTACTGAGAAAACCTAATAGATATTAATCTAGATACTTCCTTTCTGCAACTTCTAGGTTATGTGACTCATCCAGAGTCACACAGCTAACACATATCTGAAGTCTTACAAAGGGGAGGTCAAAGGATATTGAGGCTGGCATAAGTAATAAATGAGCCGATCCTGTTGCCTCCACCCCCAACCTCTGGTCCAAATGGTCCCTGGAATTCCACTTCTTCTAGGAAGCTCACCCATTAAAAAAATATTGTCATGGAGATTGATTGATGCATTTTTTTAAACAACAGAGTTTTAGGGGGCAGCTAGCTAATCGGATCAGAGGATTGAGAGCGAGGGGATGGGAGGAACTGGGTTCAAATCTTGTCTCACCTACTTCTTCATTTTATGATCCTGGGCAAGTCACTTAACCCAATTGGCCTGCCCGTATCATTCTTCTGCCTTGGAACCAATTCCCAATATTGATTTTAAGAGGGAAGGGAAGGTTTTGTTTTTTTTTAATCAACCACAAAGTTTTATTGATCTTTTGTTTTTATGTTGCAGTTATTTCTAAATATATCCAGCACTCTTTTGTAACCAAGCAAGAATTGAGAAAAATCACCTGGCAAAGCAGCCACGATGACAGAATGGGCCACATTCCGCATTCCTAGTCCCCACCTCTTCTAAAGGGCCAAGGCTGGGCACGAGGGCGGTTGTTGGAGTATTTTCGTTTTCATTGTCCTAGCCAACGAGTATGTGGCTTTTCTTGTTCTCCACGTCTCTCTGTGTCTGTTCTTGCCAGTTTTCCCATCATCCCAACTTTTTGGAAGGTAGATAGAGATTCCCCCTTGGCCTTGCTCTCACCTTCTAAACACACTACAGGTATCCCATGTTGTGGGGGTTAGGGGCACGGAGCCCCGGCGAGCTGGAAAATCCAGATAACATTTTTTGGTCCTCTCTTCATACCAAAGAAGAAGTCTGAATTTTTTCTTTCTCTTTTATAGAGTATTTACAGGACCTCATATGAATTTATGAGTTATTAAATTTAAAAAATATATTAAAATATATTAAACATTTTAAAAACTAAATAAAATTATTTTAATTAAATTTAAAAAAATAATTTAAAAATTTAAAAAAAATTTAATTGTGTGTCATCTGCTGGCTTTTGCATTCTTTTCACAAACTTTAACTTTTTATCTATTTTAACTTTAAAAGAGAAATTGGATGTGACCCTGGGCCAGTCACTTAACCTCCATTGCCTAGACTTTATTGCTCTACTGCCTTGGAACCAATACATAGTATTGATTCTAAGATGGAAGGTGAGGGTTCAAAAAACAAATAAATAAATAAATTGTGTGTATGGTATTAAAAGATAAAATATGTTGATATTATGTATTACTATACATATATCAATACTGGGTAGTGGTTCCAAGGCAGAAGAATGGTAAGGGTGAGGCAGGGTTTTAAGTGACTTGCCCAGGGTAATGCAGCTAGGAAGTTATCTGAGGTCAGATTTGAACCCAGGTCCTCCTACCTCTAGATCCAGCACTCAACCCCCTGGGCCACCTAGCTGCCCCATTCTACGTATATTTTATGTATCTCTATTTCTGAACGTTTTCTGCATCATCTGCTGGTCTTTGCGTGTCATCTGCAGCTTCCACAGAACTCCCTCCAAATTCCCATTTCATTTCTTATGCTGACCCGTGATATATCGAAACCACAATAGGGGGAGTCATGATGTGGAAGGGCGATGCACAAACTTCCATAACACCGTCCCCTTCCTGTCTGCAGTAGATCTAGGGAAACCACAGCCATTTGGTTCAAATGTAACAGGCCAGAGCTGAAGGAGCTCAGGCCAGGCTGGG